>NC_141612.1:39024830-39324830 GCF_047967505.1 Dipteris shenzhenensis
AATGTGGATACTCTCTACAAGGGAGGAGGCAGCGGTCACAAGGCGGACATTGCCTCTTTTCAAACAGGGACAGGGTACATGCATTGCTTGAAAGGAGCATTTTCAAAGGACAATAAGCTTAGTGGTCTCAAGTCCCATGATTGGCACAAGGTCTTACAGGTATTCTAAGCTGTACAATTAGTGTATCGATAATTGTGATGTGTTAGCGTAATTATGATTATGTTATATTGTTGACATGACTTCTTTTTTGTTTTGATAGTTCATCCTCCCAATTACAATAAAAGGGTGCTTACAAGAAGATGTTAGAAATGCTATATTCAAGATCTATGGTATTGTGAGGTATGTTTACTATCAAATCACATTGATTGCATTTTCTTCAATTTAAGCTGATTAATCTGTAGATTGATTATGAAAATATCTTTCATGGACATGTGAAATAGGTGGATATCTCGAAAAGAGATCTCCATATCGAGCATCGAGAAGGCTAGGGTGGAATCCATCGAAGCCGTATGCTTGCTTGAGAAGCACTTTCCCTCGAGCTTTACGACAACTCAAGTCCACTTGCTTGTGCACATAGTTCATGAGGTGGCTATTGTAGGTACCATTCATAGTCGATGGATGTTTTTTCTCGAGCGGTTTATGAAAACTTTGAAGGGATTTGTAAGACAAAGAGCAAGACCAGAAGAGCGCGGGCGGGGCGCTAATCATCGGTATGAAAAGCATGTCTTGTAAAGCGTCGCTATACAACGACTTTAGGCAAACGTCGCTATATAGCAACTTTTAAGTGTCGCTATATAGCGATACTGAGATACTATTTTATAGCGATGTTTTCCAGAGAGGTTTTTTACTCATATAGGCCTTAAAAGTTAGTTTTTTCCAATGACAAATTTTTTTAAATTTTCATACATGTTTGATCTCATAGAGAATAAAAATATGAGAGCATGTACATCAAGCCTTTGAAGCTCATATATTCATGTCCAAGTTTGAGATGAAAAAAATCAATGAAGAGCATTTACATCAACTGTTTCATCTTGAGCCAAGTCTAAGGTGCCAAACAAGTCTATCTCCAACTCTATACCGAGTTGATCTCCTATATCATCATCGTACTCTAGCATCGTATGTTCACCTAAAAGTATTTGATCATCTTCTTCAATAAAGTGTGGTGATTCTTCATGATCGTTGTCTTCTTCCTCAATATCATGATCTCCATCTTCCTCCCGTGCGATGTCATTATGGGCATCTTCCTCTTGGCTCATATTGTGATCTTCATCTTCTTCGCTAGATTCATCGGGATCAATTGGATCCGGCATTGGTAGTGGCATCTCCATATCCACATCTCTATCTTCAAAAATTTGCTTACTTCGTGATCCAACTTGGATCACGTACCACCATCTTGGATTAGAACGATCCGGATGAAAAACCACCTATATTGAAGATGGGTGCCAGATGTTGTCAATTATATACTATGCTCAAGTACATGTATCAATGGATCTTTAAAAATGAAAGCTTTAATTAATTAAATCATTAGCATGCACTACTCATAGTGCTCGGGAAGAACAAAAGTATCACTTTCATCGGTCCAATGTTTGGTGGAGTCTATTGCAAAGAAACCGCTACTATCTTTTCTCACAGTCGCATGGGGACTGTTGTAAATAGTTCTAAACCATTTTACATCAAGAATGAAAATACTAAATCATCTGAAATCAACTTCATAGATTTCGCGTATGGTTCCACAATAATCCAACTGTGAGGAGAGAAGATTGGTATCCGAAGCACTTGCTCGGCTATCTTGTGTGAAGTTAGCCATGACTCCACAATCATACGTGACTCTCTTTGAATCGATGCATTCCACATGAAAATGTCGTCCATATGACCATAATGTACTGTACTTTTTGTACTGTAAAAGAGCATCATTAAAACAATGAAGATGCATCTATTTTATAGCATATATTGCCACAAATAATTACTTAATTATGTCAAGAGGTAAGAAACTTACATGCACCATACATCCAGATGATAACTCTCGCTCGTGCTCGTTTATTGTCTCTCCATCGCGTTCGGCTTTATGTAGAGCCAGTTATAGCCAATTAAGTGACATGTGAGTGGGGAGAAGAGCCAGATCCCATGGATATGGTTGCGATCACCTGTACATTACTTTGAATCTCATCCTTGCATTTATTCTTTCTGCTTTGGCCACTTCATATCTCTCAATTTACTTCTGTATCTCAGGTTTATTGAGGATATAAAACTTATTGAATTTCTCCATTTGCTCTTCGCTCATCTTTCTTTCAATCCCTTTTTCTTGGCGAACCTCGCCAACGATGCGATCATCATCCTTGTTATGCCAAGCTTGCGGCATATCGGGATCCGTGGATGCAAGAAACTATGTGATATATACTAATGACTCTTGCACAAGCCATCCCTCTACCATGCTATGTAAACATCGAAATACCATCCGTGTGTAGTAGTGGGTTTTTCCTTAGAATCCATGGTTTTTTCATGGTTTTTCTTTAGAATCCATGGCTTTCTCCTTAGAATATATGGTTTTTCCAATTGAAATCACCTATTCCCTTGGGCATTTATTATGCATATGCCACCTCAACATACCATTGCCCCACACCTTTAACCATTCTCATTTTTGTAATCCCTTGAAATTAGGAGACACTAATTGGAGGCCCTTTTGATGTAACCCCATTTCTCTATTAATGATCTCAAGTGTTGTAGTAGAAAGAAGACAAGATTACATTGTAGCAAGGGGGGCTAAGATTACACAGTCTATCCAAATAGTCATGAATTAGCTACCACACGGTGGCTGGTAATACCTATGACTGGTAATAAAATTCACTCTACTCGAGGTGGAAATCACTCATGAGAATGCAAGCCCGATGAGATTGGTAATTGACTTCACTCTACTCAAGGTGGCAATCACTCATGAGCATGCAAGCTTGGTGACTGCAGGTTATTAATTGTACTCTACTTAATCAAATGAAACTCTACATATTTCATCTAAATAATCACTCATGAGCATACAAGCCCAATGGTGATGGGCCATCGTGGTGAGACTGGCACACATGCGAGTTGCCATCCAAATTCAAGACACCAATTAAGCACATGCCATCGTGAAGGCTGGTAATTAACTGCAAGCCCATCCACATAATCATGGAGTCACCACAATGATTGGTAATCACATGCCACTATAGTGGCTGATAATTAGCTAAACTCTACTCGGGGTGGTAGCCACTCATGAGCATGCAACCCCAAAGATTGGTAATTAATTGCACTCTTCTTAGTGTGATAATCATAATTTGAGGCACCTTCAATTAATCAATATTTGAGCCTTTAATTAATCAAAATTTGAGGCACCTTCAATTAATCACATATTTGGCATCAATTAGGCTTCACTTGAGCCACACCAGCAATGTACTTAACCCTCCCCAATGTTCCATTTCCTTCATTGTTTTGTCTTCTATCCCTCTTGACCTTTCTTCCTTGCACTCTTAACTTAAGCCTCCACTATTCCATTTCCTTCATAGTTTCATCTTTTATCCCTCTCAATCATTTCCTCTCAATTGTCTCCCTTGCATCTTCTTGCAACTTCCATCCCCTCTCATAATGGATCCACCTGGACACACCAAGCTCTAGAACGTGTCTGCATAGTTCGAGATCTTCTCATGCTTTTCTCTTGTGGTAACGAGGAGGCATATTGAAGGAGATTTACGATCATCCTAGCTCTGAACTTTAACACAAATTGATCATCATAGCTTTCTTCTGTCATTTGTAGAAACGCAAACAAAACTTTAGTTTCAAGTTCAGTGTTAAGATTAAGTTTATGTATAAATTTTAAATGCATCAATAACGGTACTTATAGGACCCGATGTATCCTTTGAGAAATAAGCCTAAAAAATGTACTTGGTGTGTATAAGGACCCTCCATCCACAAGAGTGGGCATCGTATTTTGTGGTGTCTGTGAACCATCTAGTTGCTTCAAAGACTAAAACTATTTTAATTAATTTTAAAAAAGTATAAAGAGGCCAAAGGATTTTATGTCTTACGTCCAAGTGCAGTGGCTCAATTCGACCCAACTTATTTTTTTCGCTGAAATCGATTGCAAAAGATGTTAATATTGGACTTGTCAACGTACAAATTCATTTTTACATATACTTTTGGACTAGTTTTGGATAAAATTTAAGAGAAAACCCACTCTTTAAAGCACAGATGAAAACATTAAAACATGCAATTTTTTAGAGATTTTTTAAGGAGATGAAATCAAAATTATAAAATTTAGAGATTGAGAAGATTTGGTCCTCCTATTTTGAAGGTCCCTCTTCTCCCTCCCGTGCTTGGGCTTGTGCTGTGAAATCAACCCAATAGTTCCTTAGAGAGACTAAAAGATCTGTCCAACAAATCAGGCAGCTCAGGAGGAAAGCCAAGTATGACTCCCTCAAAACCCTTGAAACTAGTATGCTTGCTGGAAATCGAGTAGCCCTCTCTGACATCCTTCAAGCCAAGGCTGATCTCAAAAGGGAAGAGCTTATTGAGGGCAACCAAATTAAGAAGTACACTAGGAATTGGTGGGCTGGTAAAGCCGATAGACCCTCGAAGGAAATGTTTCGGACCCTTAAACAGAAGTCTAGAAGAGACCTCCTTCCCCTTATGCAGAAAAAAGATGGTCTCTTCATCTCTTCCCAAGAGGAGAATAAAGAGTACATAAGAAGCTATTTCTCTGAAATTTTCAGTAGGGATCCTTGTTACTCTACTGAGAAGACCAGGGCTCGAGCTACTATAGCTCGTTGTAGAAAAGCTGTTGTCCCAGAGGAGCTGAACTACATTCTCAACCGGGACCTCTCCGAAACTGAAATTAAGTACACCATTGACCAGCTAAAAAAAGGCAAAAGTCCGGGCCCTGATGGCCTTCCGAACGAATTCTTCCAAACCTTTCGGGACTGTATTACTTCTCCCCTTTTGATGGTGTGGAACGAATCCCTCAGGTTTGGCTCTCTCCCACTTTCTGTTAACGAGGGAGTTATCAAGCTTATTCATAAAAGAGAAGAAAAACACCTTCTTAATAACTGGAGACCAATTACATGTCTTAACACTGCTTACAAGATATATGCCAAAGCCTTTGCTCTGAGACTCTCCAACCACTTAAACTCCTGGATCCGAAAGGAACAGAAGGGATTTATCAAGGGAAGGTACATTCTTGATGCTATCATTAGCATGTGGGAGGGTATTGAACATGCCCAGTCTACCAACCAAGACTTTATGTTCTTTAAGATTGACTTTGACAAGGCTTATGATAGGTTGGACTGGGATTTTGTCTTTCAATCCCTTCATGACATGGGCTTGGGAAGAAAATTTATTGAATTTGTCATGGTTCTATTTGGCAATGCAAGATCTAGAGTTGCCATTAATGGTTCTTTGTCTGACCCCTTCCCTCTCAAGAGATCCATTAGGCAGGGCTGCCCTTTAGCCCCCCTCCTCTTTGCCATCTCTGCTGATGCCCTTGGTTGGCTTGTCCAGGATAAGATGGAACAAGGCGCCCTAAAAGGAATTGCCATTCCCAATAGCCCCTCTGACCTCTGCCTGCAACTTTTTGCTGATGATACCAATGCTCTCATCCATAACGATGACCAATCAATCTCCTCTTTCTGGGATTGTCTGGCCACTTTCTGTTTGGCCAGTGGCAGCCAAGTTAACCATTCCAAGACTGGAATCAAGACTATGAACAAACTCCCCCCTGACTGGCTCCTGCAACAAGGTTGCAAAATGATTAGAGATGGTGATATTTTTAGACTCCTTGGTATCCCGATGGGATTTGGTGTCTCCTTACACCAAAGATGGGAGTGGGTCCTTGACAAGTTGAAAGCCAAGCTCGACAAGTGGAAGGGGATGCAATTCAACATGGCCTCTAGAGTTTTGGTCCTCAAACACATAGTGATTCCTGCCACCATATATTTCCTCTCCTGTTGGAGGCCTTCTAATGCTGACCTAAAGTCCTTTGACAGATTATGCAGGAACTTCTTGTGGAGTGGAGACGGGAGCATCTACAAACTGCCCAAAGTGGCCTGGGAATTCTGCACCACTCCCAAAGAGAAGGGAGGTCTTGGGATCCCTAACCTTTGTGAGCTATCTGATAGAATGGCTGCTAAATGGGTCATTAGAAGTCTTCTCTCCCCTAATGACAACTGGTCCCTTCTGCTCCATAGGCACAACATGGACTTTAGACTTAAGGACTGCCCTACTTGGAAAAATTTGGACACTATCCCCCTCATCTGTAGCCCTCTCAAAATCATTCCGAAAGGCTCCCAGTTGGTGAAGGGGATTTGGAACTCTTGGAACAAGTTCAAAGAGCAACTTATCCTCAAAAGATACTCCAGTCATATCTGCTCATGGGCTCACTTGGACTCTGTTTGGTTCAGCACTCAACTTCAGAACTTCTTCTCTGGAGATCTGAAACATGCTTATAAACTGCACAAGAAGGGCATTCGGCTCTGGGGTCACATATGGGACTACGCTAATAGGAGATGGAAGGATAAAAGGAGTCTTAAAAGTCTATTCAAATTGTCTAACTCTGATTATCTTCTTGTGCAGGAAAGGATAGACCTTTGGGACTCCAGGGCAGCAAGGATCCACTTCAAAGGAGAATTCAAAATCCAATCTTTTAAATGGCACCAAGGGAGTCAGCTTCTCCCCCTCCCCTCTCTTCATAAATTGAATTCCAGTCTTCAATTTAAACTTAATAGACTTTGGAAAATCAATTGGAATGTAAAACAATGGGAATTTAGGTTCAGCAACTGCTGGAAAAGGGACATCAGCCCCAAAAAGTCTTGCCTACTTTGGTTAATCTTACATCATGCTGTGTGGACTTCCATGAGGGCTTTTAGGATAGGAAAGGGAGATGGTAAATGTTGCCGCTGCAAAACTGAAAATGAATCTCTCCAACATTTGTTTATGGGATGCAGCTTTAACATTCCCGCACTAAATTGGTTTAACAAACTCATGTCCTGCATCCATCCTTCTTCTATTTCAGTTAAGGAACTCCTTCTAGGAGAACTCTATGGATTGCCAACAACTCTTTGGAATAGTATTAGATCAGCTTACTTATGGAATGTTTGGATCAGCCGTAATGAAATGCTCTTTCAAGGTACGCTTAAAGATATACTGCATCCTCTAATCCGTGACATTTTTAAGCAGATTGAAGACTCTTTCAAAGACGCGAGGATGAAGATGCAAGCCTTGAAGCAGAAGATGGAAGGCCACACGTACAAAGTACAAGATCCCAAGCTGGCTCAAATGGAGGAGAACCTAGCCAAACAAGAAGAAATCCTCGTAGCCCTGTCACTTCTCAAAAATCAAATTTTAACTTGTTGTAGAATGTGCTAGCAAAATCCTCTTTAGAAAATAGACAGTAGCACCTCCCTTTTGAATAGGACTTTCCTTTGGTAATCCCCCCAGCATGTTGGGGTTGTTGACTCTGCCTTCGGGCAGCGCTGTAATCTTTCTCTTTTCTTTCAATTTAATATAATCGCAGCTTATCGAAAAAAAAAAAAAATTATAAAATTTAATGTGACACAGATTTACACCAAAAGATAAGATTTAGCAGTTGTAAAATCTCGTAATATTTATAATGGTGTTAACAAACACCTTCAAAACTTACATTATTAAGCAAACTCTCACAATATTTATAATGGTGTTAACAAATACCAAAAGTTACAATAAGCCTCTGACTAGAAGGCATTAATATTTGCCATTTCTATCCTAGATTCAACCCATTTCTCTGCTGAGGCCATCTCATCATGATCAATGTAGTTAAAACTAAAGAAGAGAAGTAAGGAATTATAAATTTTCTCCTATATAGCACTATCGTCATTCCATATGGCTTGCACTTCATGGGGTGGAAATGTCCCATAAGGAGTCCTGCGCGAAGTAACCTCACTTAGAAAATAACATTGTGAGCTAAGGAGAACGAGTCACACATTTAATAAAATAAACCAAAATAACATTATGAGCAACAAAATCACAAATACAAAGTTTTGCGACTTTGCACTTGTACATGCATCACTTGCCAATAAAGTTTTTCCTACTTCAAAAGAAAATCATGTAGATGCTACCCCATCATAAAGCTTCACAATGAAGTGGATTCTGATGCTTGTTGTGGACTCCGTTGTGATGCTTTGAAAGTAGACTCTTTCTCTCGAGGATTTGATGCTTTAGGCATATATAGACTCTTCTTTCGAGCATAGAATTTGTCTACTTCTAAGCATGGACTCGATTGTGATGGTTTAGGCATAGAATCCAGTGGAGGTTGTGATTCTTTGGGCATATATTGAATCTTTGCTTTTGAGTGTGGGGTTGATTGTGATTCCTTGGGCATAGACTCCTCGAGAGGCTGTGATGCTTGTGGCACAGAATGTGTCTCTACTTCCACTCATGGACTTTGCTGGGATGCTTTCCCCAATCCAATTGTTTGGGATCTTCTACCCATAGTACTACGTGAAAACAATACTAAGTTGTGTATGGAGCCGGCCCATCCAACATGATAATCCCACACTCAAAAATTTTTCGTGATTGTCATTCAAAGCAAAACTAAATGAAACCCCTTGCGGTTGTAGTAGTCAACATGGAAAGTCTTGGGAGCTATAATGGGTATGTGAGAACCATCAATTGCACCTACCACAAAAGGAATCCCCCTAAGTGCCTCAAAAGGTGCTACTATCTTGGTCATCCCTCTTTCATCTGGGCACTTGATGTACATGCCATGAAGGCCACAATCCTTAATTGCATTACAAAAAGAATGAACAATGCCACATGTAATACTAGTAGCACACCCGTACAAGTCACCGATAATCTCAAGGTGTGATCCTGTCACAACAACACAAAGCAACTATAGACGCGCTTGATAGACGCGCAAAATAGTGGGCGCGTCTATAGGCGTTGCTTGAATAGAGAAATTATAGGCGCGTCTAACAGCTCATCTATTTGGGCATGTATTAACACGTCTATTTGTGCATCTACACTGAGAAAATATGGGCGCGTCTAACATTGCATTTATCAGCGCATCTATTTGTGCGTGTATGAGCGCGTTTACACTAGAATTAGACGCGTATTTAGACACGTATTTATATGCAAAACAGAGAATACAGAAAGTGAGATTTTGGTGTACATCATTGCTTTCCAAACATTGCCCATGATTACCAAAGCACATAATTTTAACAAAAACATCAATGCTTTTTTGCAAGCCCACATATACAAGAATTAAGTGAGGTGAGGAGAATGAGACAATATGTGAAATAGTTTTGCCAATATCAATGATGGGCTACGGTTCAATCTCATCCTCAATGAGATCAACCCTTGCCAAACTATCTACTTCAAAATCCAAACAAGTGTTTAGATCTACAAATACATTCAACCCACTATTGCTTGTGCTACTCATGTGCTCATCAAAATTAGCATCACCAATGGTAGGCTCGTCCTCATGGGTAATGGCCTCAATATCTGTATCTCCTATCTCATGATCATCCTCCTCTCTCGTATCACGGTCATCATCATGTCCATGGCCATGATCATCCTCCATACGCTCCATATTAGTAAATGTACTATACATCACTTTGGAATATGGCATAATAGGTATGACATGCCACCATCTATTATTATCCACCATTGGTTGATAGACAACCTAATTCAAACACAAATACAATCATGTTATTTTCCTTGCATCAAATATTTAAAAGCGAGTATTTTTATATGTGTGCACAGTTTCTGTTCACATTGTTGCGGTAGTACTAGTGTGTCCTTCCTACTTTGCCAAAACTTTGTGGAGTCAATAGTTACAAAGCCACTTGCATGGCGTTTGATTGTTGCATTAGGGCCTCTTTCCACCACGTCCTTAAACCACTTTACATCCAAAACATACACAAAGAAGCGTCAAAAGTCATGCTTAATAATATCTTGGATTATGCCACAATAATCATCCATGGCTCCATTGGCTCCTCAAAGCTAGCAATGATGCCGCAATCTTGTGTGTTTCTCTTATCATCAATCCGTTGTGTTCAAAAATGCTTGCCCTCACGCCATATAGCATTGAACATAGTGCACTACACCAAGAAAAAATCAATTAAATAAGCAATCTAAATTATTGAAAGCTCCTAACTTATGGATAACATTCTATATACCAACTTAGCTCATGCATCCCCTAGCATACTCCCATTCTTCCATTGTGATATGCATCCCCTCGTCTTTCTCTGCTTTCTCCATTTTATCAAGTAGCCAATCCACATGAATATCCTTTGGAAGTGCTCTTAGATACTGAGGGTATGACACACGAGATCCGTGGTGTGTAGAAAGAGGGCCCTTTCTTCTTGTCTTCTTGCCTTTGCATCCTCGTATCTTGTCACCCATCTTTTCATCACATCACTATTAAGCACGCAATAGAGGTTGATACTATTATGCAACTCCATGTCTATTACTTTGTTGCGTCCTTTCCCTTGAGGCACAATGGAGGTCATCCTTAGGTCTTCATCATCTCTCCATAGTCATGGGAGAGAGCTATCCACATCAACAAGAAACTCTGAAATATATACAAGTGACTCTTGTACCAACCAACCCTCGGCCATGCTACCTTCGAGTCTTGCATTTGTCTCACGAAGCCCTTCAAGGTCTTCATGAAGCGCTCGAGGAAGAACAACCATCGTGCGTGTATAGTACCACATATAGCAATCTCATCCACCAAATGCACTATAAGATGTAGTTGGCTTGTGAGAATAGAACGTGGAAATGTCTCCTTCACTAAACAAACCACCTCCACTGACATAACTCGAGCATTCTCAAGCATGGTGGGATCTATTTCCTTGGAGCTCACATACCTAGAAATGAAAAAGTACACCATATTAGCAACATGAACACCTTGCATGAAGCATTGATATGCATCATATTTTGTATCATGTAAAGTACCTCACAAGCTTGCCCATCTTGTAAATACAATCTTTCACGTCCTTTGATGCACTACGTGAAATGCTAGTAAGTAGTATGAACTAAACCCATGAGGAGGTGCCATGATTAGTTGCTTATAATTATTCACTTACAAATTTGAAAGGAAAAAGATATTATGCACATAAAATACTTACTTGGAGCATCTTGTGCCAATCATGAGATTTCAAGCCATATAATTGCTCTACACCTCTTTTCTTGCTCTTTGTAAAGGCTCCCTTCAAACACCTCATGCATCCAGTGGGAGTACGAATTGTAGTAATAGCGCCCTTCACTGCCGCCATCTCTAGCTTTGATAACCTCCACAGTGCACAAGGTAAAAAAACACACCCATTTGGTCTCTCTTGTGGCCAAGCTTCATGCATCCTTCCTGTGGTACGTAGATCCTCCCTTATGCCATCCCATTCAAATGCTCCCAAATGGTAGATGCCACATTCTTGAAGATATGCATGGTCACATCATGCACCTCGATACCTCTCCAAAGTATCTCTAGCTCATCAATCAAAGGCTCCAAATAAACATCAGGATTTTTGACTTTATGTTTCCCTGGAATTAGAAGGGATAGCATAACATGTCCTTTCTCAATAGCCATAGAGGGTGGAAGATTATAATTCACCAATATCACTGGCCATACATTGTAAGAGGTGCTTTTGAGACCAAATGGGTTCACACCATCCATACCCAATCCAAGTCTCAAGCTCCTAGGTTCTTCCTTGAAGCTTGGCCATGTGTCTTCAATATGCTTCCACGCATGCTTCCACGCAGGAGAGTCTGCGGGAGTTCTCCACTTGCCATCGGTTGATCGATGGGAGAAATGCCATGACATGAGCTCTGTAATGGATTTGCACTTGAACATATGTTGGATGCGAGGGATTATGGGAAAATGTCATAGAACCTTACGAGGCACGTCCAAAGTTTTGAGATCTGCTCTATATCTTGCCTCTCCACAAGTAGGGCACTCTCTTGCATCCTTATGTAGTCCATGAAACAAAACGCAATTGTTGACGCATGCATGGATGCGCTTGTAATCTAATCCTCCAAGAGAGGTCACATGTTGCCTTGACATATCTCTTGAGGTTGGTAATTTATTCTCCCTTGAAAGCATTTTACACAATAGCCTACACGTGAAGACCATAAATGAGGAAAAGCATTCGAGTAATTGACCCACTAGCATAATTCACCATGTTTGCAAAATAGAATTTAAAGCTTACTTAAGTAATGCATTCAAACTTAAGTAATGCATCTTCCATCTAGGCTCGGTTCTCCAACTACGAGTGGTCCACGTAGTCCCATGCAATCTCCAGCTACAAGTGGCCAACGTACTAGCTCGACACGACACCGTAGCAGGCGTAGTAGCAGGGAGAGCGGTGGGGGATGCATGGCACAGTGCTTTGGGAGGGGTGGTGGTGGGGATGATGATGATTCAGATGATTTAGACGTGCCTTCGGGTGATGGTATGATCTTCTATGACATCACTCAGACAGGAGGCATCTTGATGGATGCACGGGGGAAGGACATCATGGCCTTCATGCGCTCTGTAATTGCTAACAATTACAGAGATTGCTTTATCCACTACAAAGACCAGACAAAGAGCTTGGCTGATGAGACCTCGCTACTGTTCGCTCTAGGTATCCTAACCCCCCCAATCGTCAGTTCACAGATAAATGGGCCAAGTCAAAGATTGTTACGACACTTGGCAATAAAAGATCTTCGCTTAAGAGGCAGGCACTAGCGGAGCTTGCCAGGCTCGAGGGAGGTCAACCACCAAGGGGCCCGCCCCACACCGCTCAAAAGCATGAGTGGAAGAAAGCAATGAAGTTAGCGAGGGAGGACCCCAGCCTGTAGCATGTGGAGGCACGAAGGATCCAGATGGAGCAATATGGAAGCGTGCATTTTGGAGCAGGGGGTGTTGAATCATGGGAGGCCCAATTTGTAAGTATCGATCTCAAATTATATTGCTTATGTAGTTTATTAGGAGGTTGTTTCTTTGTACTAACCCCTCCGCAAATTGTGTCGTCTTGCAGCTTGATATCGTGGGCAAATACCCTACTCCTGTCGAGACAGCCTACCACCACCACCATCACAGAGGAGATAAATGGAAGCACTTCTATCATGACGGGTTGATTACTGAGGACCAGTATATCCAGGCTACTGGAGTGGCCCCCGAGGTATTTGAAAGTAATTAAATAATATCAATATTATAAGTAAAGATTTGATTTTTCATACATTGATATATGTTGTCCCTTGTTTACAGGTCCCTGCACAAGAAGACGAGGAAGAAGACGAGGAAGGAGGCAGAGAAGGGAGCACATAAGGGAGCGCAGAAGGGAGCGAGGACGTGGAGAACATAGATTAGTTGTAGAAGTAGTGCTAGCTACTCTTTTTTGTACTTAAAGCCACTGACTTGGCTTCGTGCCTCTTGTATATACACTCCTCTTATTTTTTATACTTGAAGCCACATGACGTGGCTTAGCTTCGTGCTATATGTACATACAAGCACTTTTTGAGCTTTAAATTTTATTGCGTTTTGGAGTTGTAATGTTTTATTCGGAATTGTAATTAAAATGCGGTTGGCTATAAGAATTGAATTACATAATGTGGAAATGGGATTCTTGTAACTATATAGCATACACAACATACACATCATTCTGTAAATAAAAAAAAATATATTATCTAGCGCGTCTATCAGTGCGTCTATAAACGCATCTATATACGCGTCTGTCTGTTCGAGAAGCATCTATTTTTGCGTCTATAAACGCGTCTATAAGACCGTTTATAAATGCGTCTATACACGCGTTTAACGATGCATCTGTCTGTCTTTTAAATTTTTTAGCATAGCATCTATTTACGTGTCTAGATGCGCGTCTATATGCGTGTCTGTCTGCTATATAGACACGTTGTTAGATGTGGGTCTCTAGATGTAGAAATAAACATGCAAATAGACGCACCCGTAAGTTTTTTTTTAGTTCAGTAAACGCGTCTGTGTGCGCGTCTGTGGGTGCTTTGTCTTGTTGTGTGTGGCAAATCTATGAAGAGCAATGCAAACACGCTTCTCTAGTGAAATGGCATTCCACATCCATGTGGTTTGCTGCCTCATATGTGGAACAACCTTCACTACTACACAAGGGCCTTATTCTGATGATTAAGCATTGACATTTAGCATGCAGGGGGCGCTAATCATCGGTAAGCAAAGCGAGTTTAGCAAAGTGTCGCTATATAGCGACTCTATATAAACATCGCTATATAGCGATACTTGCCAGACTTGTAGAAGGTTGTTATATAGCGACTCTGAGACACTTTCCTGTAGCGACATTTTACAGAGAGTGTTTTTCCTCATACCGACCTTTAAAGATAGTTTTTTCGAATGACAATTTTTTTTTCTTTTCATACACATTTGATCCTTTAAAAGTACAAGAGTGTGTACATCAAGTTTGAAGCTCATATATTCATATGCAAGTTTGAGATGCAAATATTCAATAAACAGCATTTACATCAATGGCTTCACCCTAAGCAAAGTCTAGTGCACCAAACAAGTCTGTCTACAACTCTATACCGAGTTGATCTCCTATATCATCATCATACTCTGGCATCGTATGTTCACCTAAGACTTGATCATCTTCTTCAATAAAGTCGGGTGATTCTAGATGATCATCATCTTCTTCCTCAATATCATGATCTCCATCTTCCTCCCATACGATGTCATTATGCGCATCTTCTTATATTGTGATCTTCATCTTCTTTGCTAGATCCATCTAGATCAATTGGATATGGCATTGGTAGTGGCATCTCCATATCCACATCTCTAGCTTCAAAAAATTTCTTACTTTGTGGTGCAAGTTGGATCACGTACCACCATCTTGGATTAGAGCAGTCTAGATGAAAAACCACCTATATTGAAGATGGGTGCCAAATGCCATCAATTATATATATGAAATTATGCTTAAGTACATGTACCAATGGATCTTTAAAAATGAAAGATTCGATTAATTAAATCATTAGTATGCACCTGCTCACAATGCTTGGGAAGAACAAAAGTCACTCACTTTCATCGGTCCAAAGTTTGGTGGAGTCTATTGCAAAGAAATCACTACTGTCTTTCCTCACTATCGCATGGAGACCATTGTAAATAGTTCTAAACCATTTTACATCACTTAGAAAATAACATTGTGAGCTAAGGAGAACAAGTCACACATTCAATAAAATAAACCAAAATAACATTATGAGCAACAAAATCACAAATACAAAGTTTTGCGACTTTGCACTTGTACATGCATCACTTGCCAAAAAAGTTTTTCCTACTTCAAAAAAACATCATGTACATGCTAAACCCCATCATAAAGCTTCACAATGAAGTGGATTTTGATGCTTGCTGTGGACTCCATTATAATGCTTTGGAAGTAGACTCTTTCTCTTGAGGATTTAATGCTTTAGGCATATATGGACTCTTCTTTCAAGCATAGAATTTGTCTACTTCCACGAAAAGACTCAATTGTGATGCTTTAGGTGTAGAATCTAGTGGAGGTTGTGATTCACTGGGCATATATTGAATCTCTGCTTTTGAGTGTGGGGTTGATTGTGATTCCTTGGGCATAGACTCCTCGAGAGGCTATGATGCTTGTGGCGCAGAATGAGTCTCTACTTCCACTCATGGACTTTGCTGGGATGCTTTGGGCGTAGACTCCCCAAAATGGTGTGATGCTTTGGCCGTAGATTGAGTCTCTACTTCTGCAGGTGGACTCCCTTATCACGCTTTGGGTTTATACTCCTCGGGCATATCTTGAATCTCTACTTTTTGGCGGCTAGACTCGATTATGATGCTTCGAGAGTAGACTCCTTTAAAGGCTGTGATGGATTGGCAGTATATTGAGTGTCTACTCCTCGAGAGCCTTTGATGAAGACTTGGGTGTTTCATTTACTTCAATTGGAGATTGAGCAATTACGTATCGAACGCCTGGGGCACCAACTCCCTTTAGTAAGAAAACCTATCAAAATCTTGAGTATGACATGAATTTAACAATATGCCATGAGTATAAATTATTCAAATTAAGATGGTTGTGTTCTACACTAAAAGAGTTTCAAATATGTCTTTACACCTTGAAATTTGGGTAACACAAGAAAAAGTTACATTAGTTTGAAAGGAGATGGGTTTTCATATTTTAGTGTCTTTTTTGTTTTACCCCCCCTCATCCAAAAGAGCCCCCCCTTTGGGCCTCACATAATATGAAAAATATGTACAAATCTTAAAATCTTGCATATTTTTAAAGGTATATACCTTATATTTTGTGGGAGGGGAGAAATTTTCATATTTTTCCCTTGGATATTTGAAAATTTTTAAGGGAATCCACGCATATTATATATGGACCTTGTCCCCCCATACCTTGGATTTTGGATGAGGGTAGTAACATATTACATATTGAGTTGGCGCCCCAGGAGTGAGCCACAAATGTATATAGTGAATTGCATCGGAATATGTAGACATTGAGGATTGTGAGTCCTTTACATTAAATTTTTTATCGAGGAGCAACTTGCAGTTGTAGCACACTCTCCACCCACAGCTACGTGCATCATTTTTCTCTATAACCTCACATCTTTGTAAGTCCATTGCTTCTTGCAAGTCACCATCATACTTTGTGACTTATTCGATTGCACTTATTAACCTTGATGTAGACCTATCCATCATAACATACAAGGGAATGAATAAGTGCAGCGCAAAAGATACATACCATGAAAGTTACAATGCATTAAGAGTAAGTGTACCACGAAAGTTACAATGCATTAAGAGTATAGTTACGCTAACATATTGCCATGATATCTTGCAATTGAATTAGCAAAATAGCATTTCTTGGCTTATGGGTCCAAAGCCACCAAACTCCACTGTTTCCTGCATGGCCAATTAAGAATCTTTATTATTTGACTACATCTTACCTCTTACAAAAGTAAATATGAGGTTGCGGTGTCACTTCCTTCTCATAATATGAAAAAATGATAACTTGTACATTGTCCATATGGAGAGGTTGCAGCCAGCTGCAGATATCTTCTATTTACTTTTTATTATTATTGAGCCATGTAGAAAGTAGGGAATCTATGACATATACACACTTTCCAAAATTTGGAGGAAACCAAGATATAATTATACTACATCAAAAAATAAACAAGCATTAGCTCATTAGATTTAATCAATATATAAATACTAATCCAAGATAAAGTTTGTATTAAAACTGAGGGTGGCCATTATAACTTTATCATTAACCTCTTTCCCTTGATATCTTAGGATTTAAATCTCTTCTTCACCAAATGATAGATATTGAGTTTGTTGTCCAATGGGAATCTGAACATCAAAGTTTCTTCCTATTTCTTGTAGCTTAAACAAATCTTTAGAATTCTTCAGTGTGAGCAGTGCCATATTCATCATATGCTCTAAGTTCCCATATAAGCGAAGTAGTTGACTCTCTATGTTAGGAAAGTCTTTCGGTGATCCTTTTATTGTCTCAAATATTTCACTTTCAGTTTTTCCAGCAATCACCGTATCGATTAAACTTGAAGGAAATACTGTGGCCTTCCTGACTTCAGATCCATGTGAAATCATTTCTTCTTCCTTCCCCTGTGCCGTCCATACAAAATACAAAAGCTTGTGAGATTGATAGGTTATAGTTAAATCTAATGCTTGTAAAAGAAAAGTAAAGGGCCATACCAGGATATATGTCCGTGATTTCTTTGTGTAATCTTGTGAGCCATGAAGATCATCCATGTCATATTTGTGCATCACCTTTGTCTTTATCTTGGGAGCCATCAAGATCATCCATGTCATCATCTCCAATCCTCTTATGTTCTACCTCTTTCTCGTAGCTGACAGTTAGATCATCTTACAAGTGAAAGTGTGCCATGCAAGCCTTTCTTTCAATAATATCAGAGGAATTTCCTTTTTTGAGAAGATCTTCGAAAAGATATCCCATCCGTAATAAGGTGACCTCCCAATTAGGCGGTTGCAAGTATTCCAACATAGTAATCAAAAGACTTTCACTTTTTATTGGACATTCGTAGATTTTGGAGTGCACTTGATGATGAGAGGACCCGTGGATTTCTTTCTCCTCTAGCACGATACGCAAACTCTTGGAAGTCCCCCTTATGTTATGTTGTAGGGAGTGGTCAGGATATGGACTCCACATGCATAAGAGGAATGATTCGAGGCATTGGATCTTTAATCCACATTCTCTCTTGCTTGTTTTGGTTGCATACACACCCAGTGTAAATCTTGAAATCACAGACATAAACTTTCTTCAAAGTGTTATGCATCTCTTCCTTGTTTTCTTTATTGACAAACAGTGACAATATTGCAAATTCTAGATTTGCTAACACTACTATACATGGGTCCTATTCCGATGTTTAAGTACCGATGTTTAGTGCACGCAGGGAACTAATCGTCGTAGTAATCAAAGTGGGATTCGTTAAGTGTCGCTATATAGCAACTTTAGCCAAGCGTGAATTGGGACACAATTAGGTCTAGTGACATTGGTTTTTCATGTGTATGTTGGGCATTGATGGTCCAAACTACAAGACACTAAATCATGCTAGATGTTTTTTCATTTGTAGTAGCATGACACCTTGTTTCAGGATGACCACACCTTGATTTGATAAATTTTCAATAGGCTAACTTCAAATCAATGGCTCCATGACTTATAATGCAACTGAACTTGGTACGACTCTAGGTCATTATGATCCCAAGCGTTGTACCACATCTTGTCCCATAAATAGGTCTGCACGGAGACTTTTATTTGAAAAACCCTAGTGCTATGCACTGCAACATGTGTGGGTCCACGAAGTTGGTTTGTCAAGGGGATGTTGGGTATCAATGGTTGTAATGGGACTAAAATTGGTATGCCTATAAATCGTGATGGTACAAAGATTTATGCTTGGTGTTCTTGCATTGGAAAACCACGATGCCTTGTTTTAGGGTGCATATCCAGATAGCATGAATAAATCTTGAGAAATGCGATGAAAGGAATTCAATTTGCGGTAGTATGTTTTACTTGCACAGTGTCAGTATTACATCAATATTACCATCGATACTACCATCGAGATATATGTTGAAATTTCCATCACAAACTGTGCATACTTGAATTTCCATGATTTGATAACTACCTCAAAATTTTACTTCTCGTCTCACTTCCTACTCTTGATAGATTTAAAAAAATGATGACTGTAAGAAAATAATACAACGTCTGTGCTCAACAGATAACAGGATTTCGTATGCAAGAGAGAAAACAAGATAGTATGGAGAATAAAAAATTTGATTACTGTAGAACTGATACAATAGATAACGCTGCCTCCCAACCATGCGCTCCTGTGAAAGAAGCTTCGATGGCATGCTGGAAACAGTAGAAGACGGAGGCTGGATGCTAAGGAATCAGGGTTGCTGTAGCCAGTGATGACATGGGCTTCATGGGCTTGCTCTTATATAGCCACCAGTCATAGTCAGTTAGGCTCAATTGGATGACCGACCCAGTCCGCCCAAAACGGTCAACTAGGGGTCCTGAAATAGGCCATCGACCATACGATAGAACCGGTGTGCAAAACAGAGCAACTAACCTACGGTCTCCGTTTGCATCCGAGATCATTTGAGGCTCCAAACGGGCCTCGTAACCTAAGAGTGGGCTGCCTCGGGAAATGCTCCATCTACCCTCAATGCGGTCAGTCAAGGGATGCCTTCCTGCACTTGCATGTAGCCTAGTTGGCGGTGTGCCAACTCTATCTGAAGCTGTCCAGCCATCAGGCCACACATGGCCCCCATCTGGTGTCCAAACCAGGACCTACCAGATAACCGAGCTACTCAAATGCCTTCTCCTCATATGGGGGGCTTACAAATAGAGTTAGCTGGTTCCCGCGTAGTTACACGAGAGTGGAGCATTGATATCTAACACCCCCCCTCAATGTCCACCTACAAGTGAACTTACTTTTTTGGCCCAATGCCAAGTCGATGAAGATGCCTCTCCAGCAAGTCTCTTCCAAGAGCCTTCATGAAGATGTCCACAGCATTCTCTGTAGTCGGACAGTACACCAAGTCGACCTCTCCATCCATGATGAGCTCGCATACAAAGTGATATTGAATCTCAATGTGTTTTGTGCGAGCGTGGAACACCGGGTTCTTTGCAATCGCCATGCAACTCTGATTGTCACATGATAACTGCGTAGGCTTGTTCTGCACTGCACCCATGTCCCCCAAAATCCTCCTCAACCACACTGCCTTACAAGAAGCAAAGCATGCAGGTTTTTACTCGGCCTCGGTAGAAGAAAGAGCAACTATGGATTGCTTCTTGCTGACCCATGACACAACTCCAAATCCAAGTGAGAAACAGTACCCTGTCACTGATCTCCTACTGTCCATGTCTCCTGCCCAATCCGAGTCACAGTATCCGGTCAAGATGTTGCCCTTGGTATAGGTGATGCCATAATCAACTGTGCCTTTGATGTATTTCAGCACCCGCATCCCTACCCTCTAATGGTTCTCTCGGGGCTTATTGGAAAACTTGCTTAGTACACCAGTCGCAAAACTGATGTCCAGTCGTGTGTTGCACAGGTAAATCAAGCTGCCCACAAGCCTTTTGTACTTCGCTTCGTCCACCAGTGGTGATGAATCCTCGTTTGAGAGCTTCGCATCAACCTCCATAGGGGTACCAACTGTCTTGCACTTAGCCATGCCAAATGCCTTCAGTATCTCTCCAGCATACTTCAGCTATGAAATGAAGATCTGTTTCGGCTCCTGCCAAACTTCAATCCCCAAATAGAAATGCATTAGTCCGAGGTCTGTCATTTCAAACTCTCTTCCTAGCAAATGCTTCGTCTGCGAGATCTTCTCTTCATGGTTCCCTGTTATGACAAGGTTGTCCACATAAAGGACCACGATCATACACCTGCCTCCTTCTCTGAAGATATACAAATTTGCATCAGATGGGCACCTCCTGAACCCGTTTTGCAGAAAGTAGGCATCAATTCGCTGGTACCACACTCGTGGGGCCTGTTTCAGCCCGTAAAGTGCCTTCTTCAGTTTGCAGACTTTACCTTCTGAACTGGGGATCTCAAAACTTGGTGGTTGTTCCACGTATACCTCCTCCTTGAAATCTTCATTCAGAAAGGCGGATTTCACATCCATCTGAAACACGGGCCAACTTCCCTGGGCAACTAAAGCCAAAATACTGCGAATTGTGGTTAGTCGAGTTGTGGGAGCAAAGGTATCTTGATAATCAAAACCATGTACCTGTGCAAATCCTTTTGCCACGAGCCGAGCCTTGTACTTATCCAACGTGCCGTCGGACTTGTACTTGGTCTTGTACACCCACTTGGTCCCGATTACCTTGCGTTTCAGTGGTCGATCCACAAGGTCCCAAGTGTTGTTCTTCATTATGGAGCCATACTTCGACTACATAGCTTCCATCCACCTATCATCGCCCTATGCCTCTTCGAGACACTTGGGTTCATCAGCACGGATCACTTCTGTCATCAAAGCATAGTTGACCAAGTGTTCGTGTGCCCTTCTTTGCTCCTCTAATCGCTTGGATCGGCAGTATTCGGATGGTTCCTCCTCAATGGCTGGAGGTTCTTTGCCGTCCAAAAGCTGCTTTACCCACTTCGGGAATGGCCATTGCCATTGCGGTTCTGCAGGCTCTTCTTCGTCTCCTTTGTCTTGAATCCTCCCAAGCACCGTTGGGGGAGTTTGGTCTGCTATTGGTGGTGGTACTGGATGGATATCCTGGTCCTGGTTGTCTGGGAAGGAAGCATCCTCCTCCAATTGATGCGGCTGTTCTGAGAAGACCACATCACGACTTACAATTACCTTCTTGGTAACAAGGTTATAGAGACGGTAACCCTTTGCCTCTTCACTGTAGCCCAAGAAAATAGACTTCCAGCTCTTCGGTTCCCATTTGGTCCTCGTAGCATCAGGGACATGCACAAAACAGTCACATCCAAAAACTCCGAAATGTGCAGCTGAAGGTTTCTTACCAGAAAAGGCTTGCAGTGGAGTCATCCCATTCACAACCTTCGTGTAGCTACGATTTAGGATGTAAACTACAGTGTTACATGCTTCAGCCCAAAAAGTCTTTGGCAAATCTTTCCCTTTCATCATACTCCATCCCATTTCGCAAATGATGCGCATCTTGCGTTCTGCTACTCCATTTTGCTGTGATGTATGTGGCGATGGTTTCTGCCTCTTGATTCCGTGACTTCTGCAGTAACTTTCGAATTCAGCTGATGTGAACTCTGCACCTCTGTCTGATCTCAACTTCTTCACCTTCCTCGCCGTTTCTTTCTCGACCATTACATGCCATTCCTTGAACCTACTAAAAGCCTCGTCTTTAGTCTTCAGGAAGTATATCCATATCCTTCTACTGTAGTCGTCGATGAGCGTCACGAAGTAGTAGGAACCACCCAAAGCTTTCGTCTCCATCTTTTCGCAGAGGTCCGTGTGAATGAGCTCTAGAGGAGCCTTTGCCCTGCTGGCCTCTTTAGGAAAGGGATGCCGATGCTGCTTGCCCATCATGCAAGCTTCACATACATCGCGCAGATTTGAAATTTCTGGTAGGTCTACAATCATTCCACTTTTATGCATCTCCTTCAAAGAACTAAGGTTTAGATGACCAAACCTCTCATGCCACAGCTTAGTGTTCTTCACATCCGCTCGAGCACTAAAAGCTGAGAGTTTGTAAATGTTGTTGCGCCATGTACCTTTACCAACGACCTTCCCTTGAAGATCCAGAATCTGTGCACCATTCTTATCGAATTGAAGTTTGAGGTCTCGATCCATGATCACGGAAATGGACAACAAGTTCCTCTTGATATCTGGCACATAAAGAACATCGGACAACTATTTTACAACTCCATCTGACTTGAGAGCAATCGTACCTTTTCCTTTTGCTGGACATTTTGCATCATTGCCGACTGCTACCACGATGTCATTCCCTACTGGCTGTAGAGAGGTATACCAATCCTTCCGACTGGTCATGTGGCGTGATGCACCACTGTCAATGATCCAAGGTTCATCTGCAGGTACATGAACTGCCTCCGTGCAAATCTCCTCAATTGCAATGAACAACTCTACTGGTACTGCCTACGCGCTATTGCTGGACTCTTTCTTTACTCCGTTCTTCTCATCTACAATCTTCTTTCGGCACTCATTCTGCTTGTGCCCTGCCTTGTTGCAATAGAAGCACTTCATCTTCTTCTTTCTCTTTTTATCATCAGAAGAAGATGGGTTACCAGAGTCCTTACCCTTACCTTTCTTTGATCTGGTCCAGAAAGCCGAATCTTCTCTAGTCCTCATAATTTGACGCATCTCCTCCTCTAGAAGCATCGCGCTAAAATCCTCAAAGTTGAGGGGCAGATTTTTATTCTGTGTATTCAGTGCCGTAACAAGACCGTCGTACTTTGGTGGGAGAATCCGTATGCACCTTCGTGCTAGATTCTCGCTGGTGATGGTGATGGTGATGCCAATCGCAGTCATCTGATCGCGCAGATTCTTCACCCTGGTGATGAACTTCTCTGCCGCTTTAGACTCAGACAACTTCTCGTTTGCGAGTTGAGTCTCGAGATTCTGAATCCTCATTTGATTCTGGTCTCGTACTGATTTTTCAAGACCATCCATGCCTCCTCCGCTATGGTGACATGTTGAATTAACACCATGTCGGAATCACTAACACTGCAGACAATAGAACATAGCGCACCTGCATTTCTTCTTATCCACGCACGAATCTCATCCGCAGTTGGTACTATCTGTTGTCCTGCATTGGATGGATCCGGTCTCGCAACCGGCCTCACATCCACCCCAGTAGCAGTGTCCCAAAGCTCGTATGTGCTTAGGATGGTCTTCATCTTGAACTTCCAGAGTGGATAGTTAGAGCCATCCAACTTTTCGCTTTCGCCAAACGGTGGGATTCGCAGTCTTGCGGGCTAGGCCATCTCTCACAATCTGCTCGCAAACAAAAAACACACTACCAAATCTTCTTGCTAGATTCCAGGCTCTGATACCATGTAAGAAAATAATACAACGTCTGTGCTCAACAGATAACAGGATCTCGTACGCAAGAGAGAAAACAAGATAGTATGGAGAATCAAAAATTTGATTACTATAGAACTGATACAATAGATGGCGCTGCCTCCCAACCATGCGCTCCTGTGAAAGAAGCTTCAATGGCGTGCTGGAAACAGTAGAAGACGGAGGTTGGATGCTAAGGAATCAGGGTTGCTGTATCCAGTGATGAAATGGACTTCACGGGCTTGCTCTTATATAGCCACCAGTCGTAGTCGGTTAGGCTCAATTGGGTGACCGACCCAGTTCGCCCAAAACGGTCGACTGGGGGTCGGTCCTAAAATAGGCCATCGACCATACGATAGAACCGGTGCGCAAAACAGAGCAACTTACCTACGGTCTCCGTTTGGCCCAGAGCCATCCGAGATCATCTAAGGCTCCAAACAGGCCTCGTAACCCAAGAGTGGGCTGCCTCGGGAAATGCTCCGTCTACCCTCAGTGCAGTCAGTCAAGGTATGCCTTCCCGCACTTGCATGTAGCCTAGTTGGCAGTGTGCCAACTCTATCTGAAGCCGTCCAGCCATCAGGCCACACATGGCCCCCATCTGGTGTCCAAACCAGGACCTACCGGATAACCGAGCTACTCAAATGCCTTCTCCTCATATGGGGGGCTTACAAGTAGAGTTAGCTAGTTCTCGCATAGTTACATGAGAGTGTAGCATTGATATCTAACAATGACATGTATTAGATTGTGAAAGTTTGGAAATTGGGAGGTTTTCTTTTAGGGTACATATCCACCTTTTTTAGCAAACCTTGAGCAAATAGAATTTTGGTAGGGTAAGGCCAAATCCATAGTTTTGTGAATTTAATGGTACAAGACTTGGTATGACTTTGAGTTACTACAGTCCAAGCATTCAATCAAATATTCTCCCATAAATAGGTCTACACATGCTGCTTTTTTAGGAAAACCCTAGTGGCATGCACTGGGAAATGTGTGGTTCCATGACATTGGTTTTTCATAAGGGTCCTTTTCCATACCCATTCCTTCCCATTCCATTTTCCCATGTTTCTCCCCCCCCTTTCCATTTTCCCATCTTTCTCCTCTTTCTCTACCCCTTTCCTCCACCTTTCTGCCTTCCATATTTCCATTTTCCCCTCCGCTTTCTCACATTGCCCCTTTCTCGCTTCTTCTCTCTTGTCCCTTTCTCACTTCCTTATTTCTCATCCTTTCTCATCCATTCTTCCCCATTTTTCAACCATTTCCAGCCCTCCATCCCTTCATAAATTCAAGTATGAAGGCACAAATTCAGACCTCCATCCCCTTCTAAAATTCTCTAATGGAGATAAATCGAATGAAGTTTCAAGCATTGTTTAAAACTAGAACGAAACTCTAAATGTAGTAGTTCTAGAGATTCCTTTGAATCTAAGGAGTTGTTTTGAAATGACATAGTTTACAAAAAAACATGAATGTTGAAGAGAGTTAGCAGTACACTTAGACACTTGGTAGTATTGCTCTAGGCACGTGTCCCTCTTGTTGTTTCGATCCTCATTTTTGGCATTGCATTGCGATAAAGAAGATATGGTGATCCACTATCACTTGGATGAGCAGGGGTCAAATCATTATTTGGCTCATTTGGGAAAAAGCTTTGTTGGGTGATAAAGACAGTAAGACATCTCTTAGTTGTGGCTTATAAGCAACTCTTGTATTTTTCTTTTTTGTGCTTAATTTAATTTACTTTTTAATTTGCAAAAGAAAAATCATGGCCAAGGCAACTAGCACACGTCATGAATTTTATCCTTTGGAAATAAAACTTTCCAAAAAACTTGGTAGTTTACAACCTTCTAGTTTAGGATACATGGATTAATGTCAAGCTGGTAGGCCATCAAGGTTGCTACCGACATAGATGAGGGCGAGCAAAAGAGGCCAGAAGTTGATCTTACCAAGTTTGCCATCCCACTGAAATATTTGAGCCCACGACTTCTTGGCAATATGTATGTTTGTCAAGCGGGTTGGATATAGATAAACCTATTCCATTCTCTAATTCTTAGAGACACAAGATTATTTATGGCCTTATCAAGTAATAATTCTTCTTGCACATTTTGTGCCTCTCCTTGATGAACATTGACCAAATTATAATCTAGGCTAGCATTGTCAAGCCTTAAGAAGCTACGCAGTTCTTTTACAATTTGAGCAATGCTTGATATGCTTTGTTGGTCGGGCCACACCTTGGTGCTTGCAACTCATTCAAGCTGGTAAAGGGACAATGGAGGAGTTCTATAGATTCGAACATGAGAGTAGAAAACAATGTCTACTGCTACATCTCATTGGACATTTGGATTACGATCCTTTACTGCTTCACACAGATATAATGTATTAGGATCGAGTTTGGTGTTTGTTGATAGAATGCGAGAGCTAGGGAGTATAGGTGTTCCCAAGATAAAGGTAAGAGCAGCGAGAGGACATGTGACCTCCTATTCGTGTCCATGACCTTGATGTAATTATCACCTACAAGCAAGTGGAGAAGCATTTGCCTAACTAACGATTACAGTGGATCTAACACATCCATGCATAATTTTTATGCAATGTATCGATAATCCGCGTACTGTGGTAGGATTTTGGTTGAGATTTTTTCTTCATTTAATTTTCGGGTTTGTAGTCTTGTGTGTTATGTTGGTGATTTGTCTTGGTTGGAAGTTGTAGGTTTGGTATAACCGTAATTGGGTGAGCCTGAAGGGGTTGAGAAAATTTGTGAGAACTATAATGGATTATGTGGGTTTGTCTGGCAATTTCAGTAATCGAAGTCTTTGTGCTATGCTAGCGACCAGGTTGGGGATGTGTAATGTTCCACAAGATGTTGCTATGAAAGTAACTGGTCACAAGAGACCTAAGAGTTTTAAAAAATATGATAGGAGTGAAAGTGTTCATGTTGATACTACTCTAGAGTTAGCTATTAATCCATATGATGATCGTGGTTGTTTGCGGAGCTTTGATGATGTTTTAAGGATGAATATGGAGCTTTATTGCAAAAGGGTTGATGGTGTGGTTTGTTGGCATTCGAAAGGTGTTTTAGTTGCTGTTGGAGGTATTGATGCTTGTGACAATACTGTTCCTGTTGGAGTGCTTGCAACTGATGCTATTCATGGTGTTGGTGGTGGAGTTTCATTTGGTGTGGTGGTGTCTATTAGCAGTACTGTTGTTATTTTATTTAGTAGTGCGGGCACTAGTTCGGTTCCTAGAGTTTCTTTGCTATTTGGTGTATTGTGGTTCAGTTCGTGGGGTTTCTTCTTTGCAATGTGGTATTTATGGTGGAGATTTTGGTGGTGGTGCTAGTGTGGTTTCTACTTCTGTAGTTGCATCTGGTGGTGTTGGAGGTTCGAGATTTTCTGATGCAGTTGCTTCCGGTGGCAATGTCTCGTTTAATGGTGGCGATGTGTTGGGAGGAGTAGATGATGATGCTCTATTGAAGCTCAGTGATGTTAATTAGATGGAGGAATTATATTGTGTGGTTCGGGGCTCTGGTGGTGGGAATTCTCTTATTTCTAGCAAAACTTTCAAGGATTGTGTCTTTAATTATAGTCTTAGTGAATCTTCCGTTGGGAAGAAGGATTAAATACTGTGTTATGAATTTGGATGTTGAGGATATTTGATGACTCACTGGAAGGATTGAGGTGTAGTGGTGTTTTTGAATTTTGTTGTTACTAGAAATGTATATGATTATCCGATAAACTTTTGGCATAAGTTTATAATGACATGTGTTTTTTTTGTATTCGTGCAAAATATTTAATTTAAAGTTTTATAATTTAATTACGTGTTGCTTTTTGGTTTACTGTGGTCTATTTACGGGAGACAACCTACGGAGAAGTTGGATTTTCTAAGCTCTAGTTGCGCCATGTGTCTCACCGGTAGACATTGATTTGATATATATCTAAGGATGTGATTTTTTTGCTTTATTTTCTAATATAAAATTAAGAGAGTCCAACACAAATCAAGAAATTCAAAAATATATAAATTCTTAAAGTAATATTATGAAAGAGTAAAATATTTTCAAATAAAGCTTAGGAGAAAAGCATATGATGCTAGTTTATCATCCCTATATTTGTTTTTGCTGATGTGTATTTTTCCTCTTATGAGTTGTCTGCATGTGGTTAAAAGTCTTCACAAGGAGTTGGTTGCCGGTTTACTTATGCATCTTTTCTTAGTTGTACGTTAGGTCTAGTATTCTAAAAAACAATGTTCGAGAGTATCCCCCACAATAAATATTTGGACATTGATGCTCTTCTTACACACCACCTCCCAAGTTCCCATGCTGCATTGCCCCCCCTTCATCTACTGAGTGCAAGATGGTGTGATCAACATGTGGAGACTGAAAGCAGGAGGGCGACGTCGTATCAAGAAGTTTCTTATCTTTAAGTCTAATTTTTCATTGCCTTTTCTTTTGCTTCAAATATTGTTGATTCTAAAAAATTATGAACCTTTTCCATCCTCATGTCCTAGATCAAGTCCTCTCTGGTTATGGGTGTTCATCTTCCTGTCCAAACACTCTTCTACTAGTTTATTAACAGTAGGCAGCAAAAAAAAAAAACCATAACTTTCCTACCTGAAATCGAAATATAGTATTCCAGCTAGTCAAAATAACCGGTGCATATTCTTTTAACAAGCCATCTTGGGCCGTTTTCATCAATCATGATCACAACGCTGATTTGAGATGCATCTTTGATAACTTTTGCATATCAACTCAAGACCTAGCAATCAAGTGATCGAAATGATTAGAAAGAACATTCTGTGAATGATTGCGTTGTCAAATTGACAAAAATCATGTTGCTTTCTTCTCATAGTCATGCTAGAGCGTAGCCAGGCTCTGATACCATGTTGAGAGGAAGAGAAAGAGGAGAGAAACGGACACAAGAGTTGCTTACAAGGAAGTGATTTTATTCATAGATCATAGGCATTTATATAGTTGAGGACTAGGCTGAGTTAGGGCAAGCTATATATAGCTGTAACAAAGAGTAAATGATAGAGGTGCACATTCAGTAAATGATAGAGGCGCAGATTCATTTCATTTCTATATGCAACAGAGTACTTGAATACCCTTGAACTTGGTAGTGGATACCCCTCTCATCAAACCCGGGATCTTGTCTATCGCTCGACCCTCCTCCGATGCCGCTAGCAAATTCATTCTCGACTGCCTCTTCCCATATTTCTGCTGTCTGACTAACCCCAAGGCAGATACCACTCGCCTTGTCCTTGCTACTAAACTCGTATCTTGGCTCTTCATCTCAGACATAGATGATGACGATCCCAAAGCATTAGGATTCGATGATTCAGCGAGCGAGAAATGAGACGAAATCATTTTAGCCATCCTAGCGGCCGGCATGAATGGCGCAGTTGAGGCAGATGCAAGATTCGATGCATTCTCCGAAGTGTGGCAAGGGATTTGTAAAGACATGTCTGCGGGGCTGCAACTTCGCTTCATTCAAGCCATGAAAGACTACTTCAACGCTGTCCAAATTCAAGCTCGCTATTGCCGGTTAAGACGTGGAGCAATACAAACAAATCTGCCGACCAGCGTCGTTTGCTCTCTTTGCCTTCATCTTGATGGAATACACCCTCCATATAGAGCTCGGCGCAGAGACCTTGCACAGCCCGGACGTCGTTTGCCTGCACGACGCAGTCATCGATCACATTTGCTGGTGCAACGATGTGCTGTCTTGCAGAGTAGAGATTTCCATCGGCGACTACTTCAACCTTCCCTCTGTTTTCTGTGAAACCCAAGGGTGTAAATTCCCAGAAGCCATTCGCCGCGTAGTCAGCGAGATTAAGAAGGTGGACAAATTATCCGTGGGGTTGGTGGATACTATAACAAATGCAGGCCTCATTGAGAAGCCGGGGGTACAAAGTTACGTATCCGGCCTGTGTTTAGGCATGTCGGGTAACCTTTTGTGGGCTTACAAGACTGCGCGCTACAAGAAATCATGCACTAGAGACCAGATTGGACCAAGCCAACTGCCTCAAGCGTACCACCCAGGAGGCTCGGCCAAGAGACACCCAAGTTTAAGGATGTTTTGGGGTCTCTTTGACCCATGATCTTTGAGCCAAGGCTGGGTTGGGTGCCAACCAAGCCCTCAACGTACTCAGGTTAGCTTGACCAGAGTCGACCTTGTTGGGTCAAGTTAGGCCAATAGCTCATGCATCCAATAAAGCTCTTGGTCTCACCACTCCATCGTCATTGATGTGTAGAAGAAGTATATGCATCTAATAAGTTAATCTAGTAGTGAACTCATGCAATTATGTGCATCACATAGAGTCAATCTATAAGTAAGCAGGCCTCTTAGGCTCTTAGCTCTTACATCATCTCGTAGTGAACTCATGCAATTATGTTTGTTCATCACGTACAATCCATCTGTAAGTAAGAAGTCTCTTAGCTCTTTGATTGGAAGGATTAAGTGCTCTCTCCTCCTCTACATAGTATGTAATGATGATAGGGGATACTATATTCATAAGAGAGAGCAAATGCACTTGTAAGGGCTATTTCCTCATTGTGTGTAACAATATTCTTGTAGCAAGCACAGTAAGAGTGCATTTTGATTTCGGAATCCTAGCAATATGTATCATTAGTTAAAATTTTGAAAGAAAAGTAGATTTTTGTTACACATTTCAATATGGGGGCATGAGGTGTCCCAAGAGCACTCCCGGTTTCTTACAAATGATCCAATGTGAAAAAGGAAGGGAAAGCCAAAGGAAAGGCACTACAGATAGGCGTACTCTTACCGACACACATACTGACATAAATTACATTGTACATTTTTTTCTCAAACTCCAAAAACATCTTATGAGCGTTGGTATGCTCTTCGAAATGAGCACGTTGCTCCGTATCCCTAGATTCCCAAATCGTTGGTATACACATTGGTGACATCATTGGTAAATATCGATACTGTTAATAATATTTTTTTTTAAACTATGGGACAGAATGGTACGAAAAGCTCTGGCCCGGTCTGGCCCCACTGTAATCATAGTTCCCTTCAAAACAGGGTGGAACAAAAACGAATACAAGATGGCTTGGCCTAGCTATGTACAAGACGTAACAATTTAGAAAATATAATTATAGCTTGATATTAGAAATGGAAATAAATTAAAGATGATTGAGAGCAAGCTAAGAGGATTGAAGACTAAATCACATGCCATGTACCACTGCCATCCAATTCATTGGGTGGCCTGCACCCTCCATCTTATGAAAAAGCTATAAGCTGCCCTATGTCTAGCAAATGTTCATTTCTTCTTCAGTCAGCCAGCGCTCAATCACCCCTTTCTTTTGGATCCAAATTAAAAAAACAATATTAGATAAATTAGTGGTAGGATCGAGCAAAACAATGTATTCAAATTTTTAAAAAAATTATACAAGTATGTAGAAGAAACACTTACAATATAGTGCACTTTTACTTCTCCCACCGCTCCTGAGATGAGAAGTACCTTTCTTTCATAGGTGATGACATGCCACTCTTTTTCTCTTTTTCCACTTATCTGGCTCCTCAACGAATTCCATCACAGCCCACTCCCAATCATCATCGTGTATACCATTGGGCTTTTCCTTGCCCTCCCTCACTGCATTGCGTAGCTCTAATCGGCGATGCTTCAACACTTTGCCCATTCGATGAAGCATCCACTTTCAAGAGAACTCGCGACCTTCTACTACAAGCAAGTAGCAATGGAGTTGATCTATCAAATAGTCTTTGGAGTTTTCGGCTACTTTGTCTAGGGATCTAGAATATTATGGTTAAAGACCATGTTCATGAGCTGTCTCATCCGATTCATGACTCTATCACCTCTCTAATCCATGACAAGCTCTCTTGTTTGATCCAAATCATATGCTAATGGTATCTGATGGAACCCAGAATAGCGTGGGAGGAGCTATGGTATCAAGTGGTGTCTGATGGGATGTATCCGTAGGTGTGGCAATGGCTCGTGTAGTGGGGGTGTACTAGATCCCAAGATGGGGAGTTGTATGTGCGGACTGTACGACATCATGGATGTTTTTATAGAAGCTATTATTATATATTAATATAAAATCTTGGCAAAAGTTTATTGAGCACATTTTTTAAGTTTCACAACATTAATAGAATGTAGTACACTTATATATATTTTCTATTGAATTTTGAAGTAAAAAATGTAAATTCTGGGGAAAGTTTAATTTTTCTTGCATAAAAGTTTCAAATCGTGGAAAATATTTTAAGCTTTTATTTTTATTAGGGCATACAAACTTTCGACACCAATATAAAATTTTAGCTTCTTAACGAATCTAACCACCCATGTACTACATCCTCATCTATATCATCTCTACAACATCACCGTGATCTACGGCGATGCCCATGTTGACGTCGGTCAGTCGGCGATGCTTGACTATGAGCCAATGATGCCTAACTCCAAGCAGGCAAACTGTCAAGCATACAAGGTGGCCTACTATAGGAACACAATGGAGGGGGCCAAGTGGAAGTATGCAGGCAAGCTCACCCTATAGCTACGTCTTGCTCCTCCAAGCTCATGCTTGCTATAAAGTTAGCGATTTATTGTGGACCCATCTGATCTGCCCATGAATGGTTTTTCCATGGTTTTTCTTCATAATCCGTGGCTTTCTCCTCAAAATCCATGGTTTTTCTAATTGAAATCACCTATTCCCTTGGGCATTTATTATGCATATGCCACCTCAACATACCATTGCCCCACACCTTTAACCATTCTCATTTCTATAATCCCTTGAAATTAGGAGACACTAATTGGAGGCCCTTTTGATGTAACCCCATTTCTACTCTAATGATCTCAAGTGTTGTAGTAGAAAGAAGACAAGATTACATTGTAGCAAGGGGGGCTAAGATTACACAGTCTATCCAAATAATCATGAATTAGCTACCACACGGTGGCTGGTAATACCTATGACTGGTAATAAAATTCACTCTACTCGAGGTGGAAATCACTCATGAGAATCCAAGCCCAGTGAGACTGGTTATTGACTTCACTCTACTCAAGGTGGCAATCACTGATGAGCATGCAAGCTTGGTGACTGGTAATTAATTGTACTGTACTTAATCAAATGATACTCTACATATTTCATCTAAATAATCACTCATGAGCATGCAAGCCCAATGGTAATGGACCATCATGGTGAGACTGGCACATATGCAAGTTGCCATCTAAATTCAAGACACCAATTAAGCACATGCCATCGTGAAGGCTGGTAATTAACTGCAAGCCCATCCACATAATCATGGAGTCACCACAGTGATTGGTAATCGCATGCCACTATAGTGGCTGATAATTAACTAAACTCTACTCGGGGTGGTAGCCACTCATGAGCATGCAACCCCAATGATTGGTAATTAACTGCACTCTTCTTAGGGTGATAATCATAATTTGAGGCACCTTCAACTAAACAATATTTGAGCCTTTAATTAATCAAATTTTGAGGCACCTTCAATTAATCACATACTTGGCATCAATTAGGCTTCACTTGAGCCACACCGCCAATGTACTTAAGCCTCCCCAATGTTCCATTCGCTTCATTGTTTTGTCTTCTATCCCTCTTGATAAGTTTCTCTTTTCCTTTCTTCCTTGCACTCTTAATCCTGAAAACTTAAGCCTCCACTATTCCATTTCCTTCACAGTTTCATCTTCTATCCCTGTCGATCATTTCCTCTCAATTGTCTCCCTTGCATCTTCTTGCAACTTCCATCCCCTCTCATAACGGATCCACCTGGACACACCAAGCTCCAAAACATGTCTGCATAGTTCGATATCTTCTCACATAATAACACTCATTTCATTAATGTTGGACTTGTCAACGTACAAATTCATTTTTACATATACTTTTGGACTAGTTTTTGGATAAAATTTAAGAGAAAACCCACTCTTTAAAGCACATATGAAACCATAAAAACATGCAATTTTTTAGAGATTTTTTAAGGAGATGAAATCAAAATTATAAATTTAACATGACACAGATAAGTTACACCAAAAGATAAGATTCAGCAGTTGTAAAATCTCATAATATTTATAATGGTGTTAACAAACATCTTTAAAAGTTACATTATTAAGCAAACTCTCACAATATTTATAATGGTGTTAACAAATACCAAAAGTTACAATAAGCCTCTCATTGGAAGGCATTAATATTTGCCATTTCTATTCTAGATTCAACCCATTCCTCTACTGAGGCCATCTCATCATTATCAATGTAGTTAAAACTAAAGAAGAGAAGTAAGGAATTATAAATTTTCTCCTGTATAGTACTTTTGTGATTCCGTATGGCTTGCACTTCATGGGGTGGAAATGTCCCATAATGAGTCCTGCGTGAAGTAACCTCACTTAGAGAATAACATTGTGAGCTAAGGAGAACAAGTCACACATTTAATAAAATAAACCAAAATAACATTATGAGCAACAAAATCACAAATACAAAGTTTTGCGACTTTACACTTGTACATGCATCACTTGCTAATAAAGTTTTTCCTACTTCAAAAAAAAATCTTGTACATGCTAAACCCCATCATAAAGCTTCACAATGAAGTGGATTCTGATGCTTACTGTGTGGACTCCGTTGTGATGCTTGGAAGTAGACTCTTTCTCTCGAGGATTTGATGCTTTAGGCATATATGGACTCTTCTTTCGAGCATAGAATTTGTCTACTTCCAAGCATGGACTCGATTGTGATGGTTTAGGCATAGAATCCAGTGGAGGTTGTGATTCTCTGGGCATATATTGAATCTCTGGTTTTGAGTGTGGGGTTGATTGTGATTCCTTGGGCATAGACTCCTCGAGAGGCTGTGATGCTTCTAGCGCAAAATGAGTCTCTACTTCCACTCGTGGACTTTGCTGGGATGCTTTTCCCAGTCCAATTGATTGGCATCTTGTACCCAGAGTACTATGTGAAAATAATACTAAGTCATGTATGGAACCGGCCCATCCAACATCATAATCCCACACTCAAAAATTTTCCATGATTGTCATTCGAAGCAAAACTAAATGAAACCCCTTGTGGTTGTACTATTCAACATGGAAAGTATTGAGAGCTATAATGGGTATGTGAGAACCATCAATTGCACCTACCACAAAAGGAATCTCCCTAAGTGCCTCAAAAGGTGCTACTATCTTGGTCATCCCTCTTTCATCCGGCCACTTGGTGTACATGCCATGAAGGCCACAATCCTTAATTGCATTACAAAAAGAATGAACAATGCCACATGTAGTACTAGTAGCACACCCGTACAAGTCACTGATAATCTCAAGGTGTGATCTTGTGGCAAATCTATGAAGAGCAATGCAAACATGCTTGTCTAGGAAATGGCATTCCACATCCATGTGGTTTGTCGCGTCATATGTGGAACAACCTTCACTACTACACACGAGCCTTATTCTGATGATTAAGTGTTGACATTTAGCATGCACGGGGCGCTAATCATCGATAAGTAAAGCGAGTTTAACAAAGTGTCGCTATATAGTGACTCTATATAAACGTTGCTATAAAGCGATACTTGCCAGACTTATAGAAGGTTGTTATATAGCGACTCTGAGACACTTTCCTATAGCGACATTTTATAGAGAGTGTTTTTCCCCATACCGACCTTTAAAGATAGTTTTTTCGAATGAGAAATTTTTTTTCTTTTCATACAAGTTTGATCCTTTAGAAGTACAAGAGCATGTACATCAAGTTTGAAGCTCATATATTCATGTGCAATTTGAGATGCAAAAAATCAATTAACAGCATTTACATCAATGGCTTCATCCTAAGCCAAGTCTAGCGCACCAAACAAATCTATCTACAACTTTGTACCGAGTTGATCTCCTATATCATCATCGTACTCTGGCATTGTATGTTCACCTAAGACTTGATTGTCTTCTTCAATAAAGTCGGGTGATTCTTGATGATCATCATCTTCTTCCTCAATATCATGATCTCCATCTTCCTCCCATATGATGTCATTATGCGCATCTTCCTCTTGGCTCATATTGTGATCTTCATCTTCTTTGCTAGATCCATATGGATCAATTGGATATGGCATTGTTAGTGGCATATCCATATCCACATCTCTAGCTTCAAAAAATTTCTTACTTTGTGGTGCAACTTGGATCACGTACCACCATCTTAGATCAGAACGATCCGGATGAAAATGGGTGCCAAATGCCATCAATTATATATATGAAATTATGCTTAAGTACATGTACCTATGGATCTTTCAAAATGAAAGCTTCGATTAATTAAATCATTAGTATGCACCTGCTCACAATGCTTGGGAAGAACAAAAGTATCACTTTCATCAGTCCAAAGTTTGGTGGAGTCTATTGCAAAGAAATCACTACTGTCTTTCCTCACTATCGCATGGAGACCATTGTAAATAGTTCTAAACCATTTTACATCAAGAACAAAAATACTAAATCGTCTGAAATCAATTTCATAGATTTTGTGTATGGTCCCACAATAATCCAACTACGAGGAGAGATGATTGATATCCGAAGCACTTACTTGGGTATCTTGTGCGAAGTTAGCCATGAGTCCATAATCATATGTGACTCTCTTTGAATCGATGCATTCCACAATCATACGTCACTCTCTTTGAATCGATGCGTTCCACGTGAAAATGTCATCCATATGATGATAATGCACTGTACTTTTGGTACTGCAAAAGAGCATCATTAAAACAATGAGGATGTATCTATTTTATAGCATATATTGCCAAAAATAATTACTTAATTATGTCAAGAGGTAAGAAACTTACATGCATCATACATCCAGATGATAACTCTCGCTTGCACTCGTTTATTGTCTCTACATTGTGTTCGGCTTTACATAGAGCCAATTGTAGCCAATCAAGTGACATGTGAGTGGGGAGAAGGGTGAGATCATGTGGATGTGGTTGTGATCTCCTATACATTACTCTAAATCTCCTTCTTGCATTTATTCTTTCTGCTTTGGCTACTTCATATCTCTCAATCCACTTATGCATCTCCTTGCTATTGAGGATACAAAACTTATTGAATTTCTCCATTTACTCTTTGCTCATCTTTCTTTCAATCTCTTTTTCTTGGGGAACCTCGCCATCGATGCGACCATCATCCTTGTTATGCTAAGCCTATGGCATATCAAGATCCATGGATGCAAGAAACTCTGTGATATATACTAATGACTCTTGCATAAAGCCATCCCTCTGCCATGCTTGCTTTTGTTCTTGCTCTATGCCTTACAAATCCCTTCAAAGTTTTCATGAACCTCTTGAGAGAAAACATCGACCGACTATGAACGGTACCTGCAATGGCTACCTCATCAACTATGTGAACAAGCAAGTGCACTTGAGTTGTCGTAATTCTCAAAGGAAAGTGCTTCTCAAGCAAGCATACGGCTTCGATGGAGTCCACCCTAGCCTTCTCGATGCTCGATATGGAGATCTCTTTTTGAGATATCCACCTATTTCACATGCCCATGTAAGATATATTCATAATCAGTCTACAGATTATTCAACCTAAATTGAAGAAAATGCAATCAATGCGATTTGATAGTAAGCATATCTCACAATACCACTAATCTTGAATATAGCATTTCTAACATCTTCTTGTAAGCACCCTTTCACTGTAATTGGCAGGATGAACTATCAAAGCAACAAAGAAGTCATGTCAATATTATAACATAATCATAATTACACTAACGCATCGCGATTATCGGTATACTAATCCTACTGCTTAGACTACTTGTAAGACCTTGTGCCAAACATGGGACTTGAGCCCAGTAAGCTTATTGTCCTTTGAAGATGCTCCTTTCAAGCAATGCATGTACCCTATCAGTGTTCGAAAAGAGGCAATGTCTGCCTTTATCACTGTCCCCTCTCTCTTGGAGAGGATCCATGTTGCTTTCGAGAGGACAACCTTACGAGCACGTACTTGGGGCCACAAAGGAGGCATCCTATTCATAGCGTGCAAGTCTTATCGCACTCCTCTTGAGTCTCTAGAACCAACCAAGTGTGCCCAGATAGTAGCCCCCACATTCTTGAAGATATGCATGGGATCCAAGAGATGATTGATTTGTAATTGACCCCAATAAGGAAGCTCATGAAGGATTGATAGCCTCTTCATACCACGAGGAGGCTCCTCTCCCATTTGCCCTCCAAGTCTCAATCTAGTCACTTGCCTTCAAATATGGTAGTAGTGGATCAAGCTGGCCTCCACGTGCGAGATGGTCCAGTGGAAGGTATCGAGCATGACCTTCATAAACATTTTTCCTGATATGTTTGGAGTATCGTTCAAGCGGTTTCAAACTCGGTCCACAAACAAGACAAGCATGGTATCTACTTGTAACAAGTCCTACATGCGTGCATGAATGTGTTAGTATAAGACATGCGCGCGAAAGAGAGTCTTCAAAGTTTTCATAAACCACTTGAGAAAAAACATCCACTGACAATGAACGGTACCTACAATGGCCACCTCATCAACTATGTGCACAAGCAAGTGCACTTGAGTTGTCATAATGCTGGAGGGAAAGTGCTTCTCAAGCAAGCATATGGCTTCAATGGATTCCACCCTAGCCTTCTTAACGCTTGATATGGAGATCTCTTTCTGAGATATCCACCTATTTCACATGCCCATGTAAGATATATTCATAATCACTCTACAAATTATTCAGCATAAATTGAAGAAAATGCAATCAATGCGATTTGATAGTAAGCATACCTCACAATACCATTGATCTTGAATATAGCATTTCTAACATCTTGTAAGCACCCTTTTATTGTAATTAGGAGGATGAACTATCAAAGCAACAAAGAAGTCATGTCAACAATATAACATCATCATTATTACACTAATGCATCACGATTATCGGTTCACTGATCCTACAACTTAGAGTACCTGTAAGACCTTGTGCCAACCAACCAAGTGTGCCCAAATAGTAGCCCCCACATTCTTGAAGATATGCATGGATCCAAGAGATGATTGATTTGTAACTGATCCCAATAAGGAAGCTCATGAAAGATCGATAGCCTCCTCATACCATGAGGAGGTTCCTCTCCATTGGCCCTCCAAGCCTGAATCTAGTCACTTGCCTTCAAATATGGTGGTGGTGGATCAAGCTAACCTCCACGCAAGAGATAGTCCAATGGAAGGTAACAAGCATAACCTTCATAAACATTTTTCCTCACATGTTTGGAGTATCATGCAAGCGATTTCAAACCCGGTCCACAAACAGGACAAGCATGGTACCCACTTGTATCAAGTCCTGCACGCGTGCATGAATGTGTTTGTATAAGACATGCGTGCAAAAGAGAGTCATAAAAGCATAATCCTATATTATCCATGTAACAACACATCCACGTACCTGCGCACTCTCCATATCTTGGGTAGTCATGCATGGTCCACATCAAGATACCCCTAACCAAAATATCATTGGTATGTCTAGGAGCTCTTGAAATATCAAAGACCCGCACTCCTCTCCATAAGATCTGTAACTCCTCTATCAAAGGTGCCTATTTTTGGCCTTGTACTTCCCTGGCACAAGTAGTGCAAGCATGAGGTGTCCCTTCTTTATTGTTAGCCATGGTGGGATATTGTAATTCACCAAGACTATGGGCCATGTCGACCAAGATGTCGAGCATAACCCGAAAGGATTCACGCCGTCCATGGCGAGCCCAAGATGTAAGTTGTGTGGCTCCCTTGCAAAGTCCGGCCACTAATTGTCTATGTGCTTCCAAGCTGCACAATCTATGGGAATCCTCAATGTGTCATCAGTGGACTGATGAGATGCATGCCATGTCATCAACTCCACTATGGATTTGCATCAAAACATGCGCTGTATTCTTGCAATGATGGGAAAGTGTCTGAAGACCTTTACCGGTATCTGCTCACCCGTGCAAGTCATCTCTATATCGTTGTTCCCCACACTTCGGACAACTAGCCCAATCTCCATGCTCATGACAAAAGAGAATGCAGTCATTATGGAAAGCATGGATGGTATCATAATCCATACCCACCGTTGTTAACATCTTCTTCGCTTTATCTCTTGATGCGGGCATGGTATTTAGTGCAGGCAACATCTTCTGGAGCAACCTATCACAATTCAAACATACATCGGCTTGGAATAATGATGATTCGGTACACTAATCCTATAGCCTAGAATACGTGTGAGACATTGAGCAAGCTTAGAATCCTACAACCTGACATTGAGCAAACATTTATAGACTCCTGGATTCTTTGAATGAGAGTGACAAAAGTCTGTATCTGTTTGCTCAAAAGCAGGCTATTGAAGCTTCACGTGTGAGAAAAGAGAGGAGGAAAGAGAGGAGAAAAGAGAGGAAAAGAGAGGGAAAAAAGGAGAAAAGAGAGGAGATAAGAGAGAAAAAGAGAAAAAGTGGGGATAAAAGAGAGAAAAAAAGAGAAGGAAAGAGAGGAGAAAAGAGAGGAAAATAGAGGAAAAGAGAGGAGAAAAAAGACAGAAAAAGAGAGGAGATAAGAGAGAAAAAGAGAGGAGATAAGAGACAAAAAGAGAGGAGAAAAGAGACGAAAAGAGAGGACATCTCAAAGAGAAGGATAAAAGAGAGTCACAATTCAAACATACAAAGGCTTCGAATAATGATGATTCTCAAAAATACATGATGATTCTCAAAACAAAAAATATCCAAATAATGAGTCAAATTAATGCAGGAGCTAACCTCATTAAGGCCGAGACACTTGTATCCGACCACCCATACTTTGCTTGCAGATTCAAGATTAGCACCCTTATACAACTGTGTTGATTGCAACTCTCGCATTTTGACCTCAAACTCAAACATCACGTGTACATGTGATTTAGTGCCCCTAAAAGTAGAATCCATCATTTCCACCATACCCTCGTCATCATGCAGGAGACTATAGTCTTGCTCAAAGTGTGAAGGTATATGCACACCCTCGCCAGCCTCCTCATCCTATTTCAAGATTTTGTGTAAATATAACATCTTGTCTCAAGGTTTCGTGTCATAATGGTATCCAATATTAACCATGAACTCAAATAGCATTGACTTACCAATGATCCATCACCACGTCCAACACCAATGGTGGGTACTGCGGGCTCCTCCCCATACATCCGCAAGTGGCGCATGATAATACGATGTTGATGTCGTACTTCTCGCTTGCAATGAGTGCAATGACAATACAACCTCTCCGTAAGCACCTCTGTGCTCCCAGGCATTGGCGCATCATCTAACGAGCTTCCACTTGTCCCTTCCATCTACACACTTCCAAAATCACAACATAAGCTGGAAGGAAATCTATTGAGATCCAAAAAATAGCCACCCATGAGCTCCTTTTCTCTCTTCTAACACTAAGTGCCTTGAACTGTCGCTATATAGCGATGCTTTGCTCTGTTCCATCGCTATATAGTGACGCTTCTTGGATATAAACATCACCATATAGAGATTGACTAGCGTCACTATATAGCGACGCTGGGGGGCTTAAACCCGCAACCCCGCGCGACGCTTTCTTTAGCATCTCTATTGTGGGAAAAGCAAAAATCTCTCCTCCCACCTTATATTCGACGGCCTCGCTTTCCTCTCTATTATCCACTTCTCACCCCTACCCAGTCCCTCTCCTAACACTTGTGCTCCGTCTCCACCCTTCTCCCTCTCTACTTGTGTGAAAAGAAGTTTTTCAAGAAGGTGAGTCTCTTTAAGCAATGTAGGTTTGTTTTTTGTGAGATTTCGTTTTGTGAGTGTTGAAGCATGTTTTTTCTTGTATTGCTAAGGCTATGTGCTAGTTTTCATGCTTGATTTTTAGAGGTTAAGGATAAAAAACGAGATTTGGTGAAAGAAAGAAGACTCATCTCTTCTCTTTTTGGTATTTCTCTTCCTCTTTCTCCTTGTTTGTAGGCTTATGCTTGTCTCATCAATCCAATCCCTTTGAGAAGTTGCTTCTCTAAACTCCTTCTTCCTCTAACTAGTTATTTGAAAAATGGTATGTTTCCTCTCTTTTGTAGGGCCAGTCCACAAAACACCGAGCGGGACTATTCCAGGTAAGAAAGTGATGGGCGTAGGAACCCTCTCGAACCCTCTCTTCTCTTATTCCTTCTTCTTTCCCTCTTTTTCCCTCTTCCTTCTCTTCTTTTTCCCTCTTCTTTTTCCCCTCTTTCAATCTCTTTTCCCCTTTTTTTTTTCCCCCTCTTTCAATCTCTTTTTTCCTCTTTTCCTTCTCTTCTTTTTCCCCTCTTCCTTCTCTTCTTTTTCCCCTCTTTCAATCTCTTTTTTCCCTCTTCCAATCTCTTTTCCCCTTTCAAACATATGCTTTCTCTCTTTTTCTCTTATGCATATGTTTTTTCTTCTCCTATGCTTATGCTTATGCATGAGCATATGTCTCCTTCTCCTTCTCCTTCTTCTCTTTTCCCCTCTTTTCCTCTCTCTTTCCCCCCCTCTTTCCCCTCCTTCAATGGCTTTTCATAAGCATATGTATTTGCCTATGCTTATGCTTATGCATGAGCATATGCTCATATGCTCATGCATAAGCACAAGCTTATGCTTTCTCTCTTTTTCTTTTATGCTCATATGCTCATGCATAAGCATAAGCATATGCTTTCTTTCCTTTTCTCTTATGCTTATGTCCTTTTTCCCTCTTCCTTCTCTTATGCTTATGCTTATGCATGAGCATACGTCTCCTTATCCTTCTCCTCTCCTTCTCTTCTTTTTCCCTCTCTTTTTCTCTTCTTTTTCCCTCTCTTTTCCCCCTCTTTCAATCTCTTTTCCCCTCTTTCAAACATATGCTTTCTCTCTTTTTCTCATATGCTCATGCATAAGCATAAGCATATGCTTTCTTTCCTTATGCCTATGCTTATGCTTATGCTTATGCTTCTGCATATGCTTTCTTTCCTTATGCCTATGTCTATGCTTATGCTTATGCATGAGCATATGCTCATATGCTTATGCATAAGCATAAGCATATGCTTTCTCAATGTATTCTCTTATGCATATGCTTTCTCTCTTTTTTCTCTTATGCATGTTTGCTTCTTACCCGCTCTTGTTTTTTGTTTTTTGTTTTCATGTTTGTGTCTACATTAGACATGGGATCACTTCGCACGTCCGACGAGTACGGAAACCCTTGTAGGAGACATCATGATCTCTATCCTCCAGAGGACTTTGATTCCCCTGAGGTGACACCTCAGGGGCCTACCCCTGCGACTACCCTTGGCCCGACTCCTCTCGGACGTAGCATTGTGACTACCCCTTGGGAAAGTTCTTTGCTAGTAGCTCATGGCTTTGTCGGCACTCCCGATGAGTTTGTGGCATAGATGGACGATGAGGAGGTAGCGAGATTCTTCTCTGTACTATCCCAGAGGACCTCAATAATTCCCTCTCCTACACCGACGGCTGGACCTACTGCCCAGCCGTCCCCTCTAGCCCCTTCGATTGAGGGGTCATCACTTGGGCGTGCCCATCGTAAGGGAAGGAAGAGTAGGAGGGGTCGCTTATGTTGTGTTGACTCGGGAGATGTAGACGAGTCAGCACACTCACATCCCTATAGGTCTCCACTTGGTTCTGAGACCCAGTACCAGTCAGGTCCCTTTCCCTCTCCTACTCCCACTGCTACTCCTCGCTCCAGAACCTCGCTCCGGAAGCACTCGCACAAACACCACTCACTCTGACTTTGCCACTACCATGAGTCCTTCTTACCCGGTCGAGGACCTGTGCTATCAAATCACGGCTGCTAGAGAGATAATAGAAGATAAAAAGGGCACAACAGTGATGGCCACCATGAGGCGGTTGATGAGCCACCACTTTAGGAGCAGCATACTTACTCACTGGCGGTATCAATATGACCAAAAGAAGTAGGTGGTCATCGATGAATTGAAAGCAAAATAACCTAACTCCCCAAATTGGGAGTTCAATGAAAATTACATGCGAGAGCGCATGGGTTTGGTCTTGAAGCATTGTAGGTCAACCTTGCGTACTTCCATCGCAACGGGGCGGCTAAACCTAGCTGGGCAAACAAAGCTAATTGGAAGTTTTTCAAGAAGCAAAATCCCGAAATGTTCAAGGGTTAGAGGAGGGTTGTGAGGAGACGGCTGGACGCCGTAGGTACTTCGCACTTTGGTGCAAGCGGACGGTTGGCATTTGAGGCAACTGTGGTAAGTCTACTTCTTGTCATTTAATGTATTGTTCTATTTGTTTTACTACATATTGCATGCACTTTATCTAACTCTCATAAATTGGGCCCACAGTTAGCTGCGATGGGTTGCCTTCTTACAGACGTAGAGACGAGATGCGCGTTTCGCGTAGGAACAAAGCCTTGGTTTACTGAGCAGGAGGCAATGGGAGCGATGGTCGATTGGGCTGAGGTGGTTGCTTGCACGATATAAGTCTACTCCTACTTGTAATCTCACTTTTAGACTATTTTATTCTTTAAGTTCCAATCTAATCTCCAATTAATATGGTTTCACTCTTAGAATCAAAGCTTGAGCATCCCATTAGCGGAGGTGAGTGGTGACGAGGACCAGGGATCAGGCGTAGCTCACAAGCGCCAGGGATCAGGCGCAGCTCACAAGGGCCAAGGATCAGGCCAGCAAGATGAGGAGGAGGATGACCACGACGATTCGAATGAGCAGTAGTAGTAGTAGTAGTAGTAGTAGTTTGCATATACTTCGCCATGTATATCCTTTTGTATATCGGCTTGTTTGAGCGATTTTGTATCACTCTTTTTGAAAGGATAATTTTGTAACAAACAATGTTATATATCTTCGACATGTATATGCTTCTGTCGCTCGATCGATTCATTTGAGTGATTTTGTATCACCCTTTCCACAAGGAAAATTTTGTAATAAAAAACTTTTTTTTGTAATTACTAGATAAAAAACATTAGTGGGGCAAAACAGGGCTTGTTGTGGCCCTATTTAGCTCCACTAATGTTTTTTTTTAGTTTTTTTAATCGTCGCTATATAGTGACATTTACCAGTGTCGCTATATAGCGATTTTTATTAGTGTCGCTATATAGCGACCGTTCTTTTCCAACGCTTATAATGACGTAAATAACGACCTTTACGGTCAGTTTAAAAAAAAAAGTGTAAAAAATATCAGTATTTTTGTCAGAAAAGGGCCTATGCCTTGTAGTGTGAATTTGTCAATATAGATAATCAAACATTTACTATTATTATATAAAATTCTATTTATATTTTATTATAAAACTCACAATAATTTAATTCTAACTTTAGGTTTTTATCATGATGTTCAAAGTGAATAAATCAAAGATTGAGCGAAATATGGCAACATTATCTCCATTGGAGCAATTGTTGATACCAACACAAAAGGGATTATTGCCTAATTTTTGTTAGTACATGCTATTAAAACAATACATAATGATTATGCAATTTGCAATCATGTTAGCATATATGTCATCATAAAATATAGTTAAAAAAGAAAAATCTCATTCCATATACATAAGTACTCAAAAAGATTTGACTTACATGTAGTAAAATCAAATTTAATACCAAAAGGTTGGAGGCGTATTTCAAACAATATCGGTGTGCCAAGAATCACCATCTTATAAAACAATAAATAGGAAATAATATTTTCAATCAGTTTAAAACATATTTCAAAATAATATTAAAAATAATTAAATTTTATTTAATCATAACAAAATTTTTATAAGAGAATAATCAATATTTTAATAAATTAATATATATATATATATATGTTCAAAGTTTTAAATATATAATAATGATGTACAAAAGATTCATTTTTTAACTGCTTCAATAATGGCTCCAAGAAGACATTTTGATTCAAGAAGTTGCTCAAGTTCCATGACTGAGGTACTACAAAATAATAAAGAAATAGAAAAGCAAAAGTTAAAGGGAAAGAAGGACATCAATGAAATTCGACAAATTGAAAGGACCCTATATGTGCAACATAAATATTTACAATTGGAAGCAGAAAAAAAGCAAGGCATTAAAGAAATATGGAAAGAAAAAAAGCTATATAGAATTAATAGTATATCAAAATTGTCAAATAAGTTATCTTGAAAGCAAGGTTCAAGATCTTTAATCAAACTTCCATCAATACATTATGTAAAATTAATACTTTAAGTAATATGTTAAGTTTATATTTTTCATCTTGGATAAAATAATTCAATTCAAAATGTAATTAAAACAACTAATTGACCAAAAGGACTTCATGCAAGGAAAGTATAATATATTTAATCTAGCAAATTAATGATAAAATAATTCATAATATGCATCATAGTATTTATTATAAAATATTTTAATTTTAATATAAAATATTATTTGCTTAAACAAAGTCATTAAAAATGAAAATGTAATTGAAATAAACTCTTATAATATTTTATTATAAATAAATAAAATAATGTTGAAAAAATCATGCATCTATCTTTTATATTATGTGGATTAACATAATACTAAAAACATAATGCAAATAGAACGTCAAATTTAAAATACTAAGAAAATTAAATTAAATTTGTCAATAAATTCGCATAATGAAATGTTACACCCTTCTTAGATACAATTAGAAAAATAAATACATAAAGATTAAAATTTTTTATTTTAAGATATTGCAAAAAAATATGTAGAGGTACTTCAAAATTATTAATTTTTGGAAACTAATCTAATTTATTTAAATATAATTTGGTTTACTACTACTTATTAGTAAAATATCTTTCTCAAACTTTAATATTCAAAATCTATATAAAATAAAATGAAATCTTATATTTTCTATGGGCTTGAACAAAGTTTTAAAATATGCAACCTTATAATTTAAAAATACTTTTTTTACATAAACTATATTAAGATTCAAAACAATGCAACATGGCAAATTTGAAAACAAACTCACTTGGGCACAATATAATATAAAATATAAGCATTGCCGTATCAAAGGTAAATGCTTGAAATTTTATATAATTAGGAGCAAACCCGTCATAGACGGGTATGAGTACTCTTTACAAAGATCAACCTAAGATCACACGGTTGCATGCTTGCTCTGGCCCTCTGTTCCTAGAGATCGAGCTGTTAGAGGTAGAAGGTGTCAAGACTTGGATGGTAGTGACTACTTTAAATTAAAAGCAACCTACCTTTGGATACTTTAGATTTTTAAAAAACCTACCTTTGGACTTGACAGAGGGGGGTCACTAATGCATCATAGACAGGTAATGATACTCGTAGCATGAAATGGTGTGAGTACCTAGACCCTCCCAATGCGCATCATCCAAATCAGCCATGTGCATAACATGTGTATTGGCCACATGTTTTGGAAAGTCCACTAATTTCCAATGAGGATTGGGCCACGACGTATCGAAATAGACCAATCAGAATCATGCCAGATTGCGAATGCCACTGGTTTGTTTAGGCTAGATTCACACACTTCCGCTGGATGGCATGAACTAGACTAGCATTGGGCGCTCATTTGCTTCATCTTGTTGGCCATGGAAAAGTAGCTTGCGTTTCATACACATCCAGACAAACATCTTGACATTTGACTGTTGAGCACAATCCTTCAGCAGACTGTGGCGCTCTCTCTGTTCCCTTTTGGTGGTTGAGCTTCCTCCTTCAGTAGAGTCTATCACTTTTCCCATTTCCTTCTACGACCTCAATCTTGCATGCCTCCCAAGTTCCCAATAAGTTTGTACTGTAGTGTAGCTCAATGAATCTTGTGGCCACTAGGTACTAGATCTCTAGCATTCAAATCGTGTGTAAAGATAGTGAGTGGCTACTTCTACATCGGGTGGCTCTAATAGTACTGCTTCCTTGATAGGCTAGAGGTGGGGGTTCAAGTTCCAAAGCTGATGCTCCTGCAATCCGCCCTCTTCCTCGTGTATAACAAAATGTACAGGAAGTCATGTATTATTGTTAAGAAAAAATGCTTTCATCGTTCCTACTAAAAATATTATCGGGGGGGTCACTCATCATATGTAACCCTATCACGTGAGTTCAACAGAAGGATTATTTTTATTTCTAAAATTTATAGAAATAAATATACATAAGGGACTATTTAAAATAGTTTTGGAATAAATTTACAGATGTGTATAGAAAAGGGGTACATTTTATTAATAAAAATTTTACAGATAAGGGATTTAAAAAATAGGCTTTGAACGCACATGATATAGAGGGTTTATACATAGTGACCCCCCCGAGAAAATATTGCGGTATTTTTGTTATTTATAGTAGTCTCCCAAGTGATGGAAGCTGTTGTGGTACTCTTATTGGAGTTTTAACTATGTTTTTTTATGTTTCTACTGTAATTTTACTTTGTTTCTATGTGCAAATTTTCAAGTTCATGTGAATGAACGCAAATGTTTATCTGGGTCTTGTTTGACAGTACTATTTGTGTTTCAATGGAGTGTTTCCAGCTGTCATAAACACCATGACAAGCAAAGGTTGCCATTTGTAAGCACCAAGAGGCATATTTGAAGAATCAATACAATAACTGTAATCATTACAAGGAAAATATGAAGTAGTGCTAGCCATTGGGAGCATTAAAGGCCACTGGTAAAAGCCCTGCTTAGTAGGACTGCACACATAGCTCCAAATAAGGATCAATAGGACAGCCTGGCATACACATAGAATGGCTACTGAAGACATTTGCCACTTATTAGACAAGATTATTTAAGGTACATGAGCATGCCATATGCATTACACACGTACATGAGTAGCTCATATGCATGAGCATCCTGGCATTATACATACAAAATGGCTATTGAAAACATTTACCTTAATTGAGACAACACTATATAAGGTACATGATCAGCCCATATAATGTACATGACCAACCCATATGCATGAAACAACAATATATAAGGCACATGAGCAGCCCATATGCACGAGCGAACTATCTGTAGCCTCTGTCTATAGTGTAAATAAAAGGTGTATGAGCAGCCCATAGGCATGAGACATCATATTTTTGGCTACTTCATCCTGATTATTACCAAAACATTGAAATGGATTCACCGAAAAACTCAAGAAGAATTGAATGTTAGAAGGAAGACATAATAAATGGCCATCAACACCATGTTAGAAGCAAGACATAATAAATGGCCAAACCATGAGAACATGCTTGCAACCAACTACCAAACTATCATGCTCTCCATAATTTGCCCACCAAAGTTGGCCTGCATAAGCATGGCCAGAATATTGTGATCCAAATAACTTCCTACATATACATCATCATGGGGAAAAGTAGAGGCATCAATATCCTTTATCATCATTGCTATTTTCCTCATTGAAAATGTCACCCACCTGTCATCAGAGAAATTCTCAATACATGGGATCTAGCAAGATTATTTTGACGCTCTACCCTAGAGGCACGAGCATGGCTATCAATACCATGTACTGCATCCGCATTTTGCCCTCGTTGCACTATGTTAGCATCATCTACTGCCACCAATGCACGAACCTCATTCAAGGTATAAGATGCCTACAATTGTGTCTCCACCTCACTATTGCCTGCTTGCACATCATTCTTTGATTCTTGGACCCAATCCATGACAAAGGAATCCCCATGTACAATGCACATGTTATGCAATACCAAACAAGCTACCACCATGGGTAGAACATTCTTGAGATCCATGTCGCATCTCTTTAAAAGTATGCATAATTTAGCTTTCAACATACCAAATGTCCTCTCCACTGGCATGCACGAACTGGACTAGATGAAGTTCCAATGGTTTTTTTGACCTGCTCAATCTGTCCTTCCCACCCTTAAAAGGGGTTAATATGTATCTCCTTCTTGTATACGCACAATCACCGAGTAGGCAGTACTTGATTGGCATCTTCTACCCAAAGTACTACGTGAAAACAATACCAAGTCGTGTATGGAACCAGACCATCCAACATCATAGTCCCACACTCAAAAATTTTCCATGAAGCAAAACTAAATGAACCCCTTGCGGTTGTAAGAGTTAGCATGGAAAGTGTTGGGAGCTATAATGGGTATGTGAGAACCATCAATTGCACATACCACAAAAGGAATCCCCCTAAGTGCCTCAGAAGGTGCTACTATCTTGGTCATCCCTCTTTCATCCGGCCACTTGATGTACATGCCATGAAGGCCACAATCCTTAATTGCATTACAAAAAGAATGAACCATGCCACATGTAGTACTAGTAGCACACTCGTACAAGTCACCGATAATTTCAAGGTGTGATCCTATGGCAAATCTATGAAGAGCAATGCAAACACGCTTCTCCAGTGAAATGGCATTCCACATCCATGTGGTTTGTCGCGTCATATGTGGAACAACCTTCACTACTACACACGGCCCTTATTTTGACGATTAAGCGTCGACATTTAGCGTGCATGGGATGCTAATCATAGATAAGCAAAATGAGTTTAGCAAAGTGTCGCTATATAGCGATGTTTATATAGAGTCGCCATATAGCGATACTTGCCAGACTTGTAGAAGGTCGTTATATAGTGACTCTGAGACACTTTCCTATAGCGACATTTTATAGAGAGTGTTTCTCCCCATACCGACCATTAAAGACAGTTTTTCCGAATGATAAATTTTTTTTCTTTTCATACAGTTTGATCTTTTAAAATTACAAGAGCATGTACATCAAGTTTGAAGCTCATATATTCATGTTCAAGTTTGAGATGCAAAAGATCAATAAACAGCATTTACATCAATGTCTTCATCCTAAGCCAAGTCTAGCGCACCAAACAAGTCTATCTACAACTCTATACTGAGTTGATCTCCTATATCATCATTGTACTCTAGCATCGTATGTTCACCTAAGACTCGATCGTCTTCTTCAATAAAGTCGGGTGATTCTTGATGATCGTCATCTTGTTCTTCAATATCATGATCTCCATCTTCCTCCCATATGATGTCATTATGCGCATCTTCCTCTTGGCTCATATTGTGATCTTCATCTTCTTTGCTAGATCCATCTGGATCAATTGGATATGGCATTGGTAGTGGCATCTCCATATCCACATCCCTAGCTTCCAAAAATTTCTTACTTTGTGGTGCAACTTGGATCATGTACCACCATCTTGGATCATAACGATCCGGATGAAAAACCACCTATATTGAAGATGGGTGCCAAATGCCATCAATTATATATATAAAATCATTCTTAAGTACATGTACCAATGGATCTTTAAAAATGAAAGCTTTGATTAATTAAATCATTAGTATGCACCTGCTCACAATGCTCGGGAAGAACAAAAGTATAACTTTCATCGGTCCAAAGTTTGGTGGAGTCTATTGCAAAGAAACCACTACTGTCTTTCCTCACTATCGCATGGAGGCCATTGTAAATAGTTCTAAACCATTTTACATCAAGAATGAAAATACTAAATCGTCTAAAATCAATTTCATAGATTTCGCGTATGGTCCCACAATAATCCAACTGCAAGGAGAGAAGATTGGTGTCCGAAGCACTTGCTCGGCTATCTTGTGTGAAGTTAGCCATGACTCCATAATCATACGTGATTCTCTTTGAATCGATGCGTTCCACAATCATACATCACTCACTTTGAATCAATGTGTTTCACGCGAAAATGTTATCCATATGACCAAAATGCGCTGTACTTTTTGTACTAGGATGCATCTATTTTATAGCATATATTGCCAAAAATAATTACTTAATTATGTCAAGAGGTAAGAAACTTACATGCATCATACATCCAGATGATAACTCTCGCTCGCGCTCATTTATTGTCTCTCCATCACATTCCGCTTTACATAGAGCCACTTGTATCAAGTGACATAAGAGTGAGGAGAAGGGCGAGATGATGTGGATATGGTTGCGATCTCTTGTACATTACTCTGAATCTCCTCCTTGCATTTATTCTTTCTACTTTGGCCGCTTCATATCTCTCAATCCACTTCTGCATCTCCTTGCTATTAAGGATACAAAACTTATTGAATTTCTCCATTTACTCTTTGCTCATCTTTCTTTCAATATCTTTTTCTTGGGGAACCTCGCCAACGATGCGATCATCATTCTTGTTATGCTAAGCCTATGGCATATCGGGATCCATGGATGCAAGAAACTTCGTGATATATACTAATGACTCTTGCACAAGCCATCCCTCTGCCATGCTTGCTTTTGTTCTTGCTCTATGCCTTACAAATCCCTTCAAAGTTTTCAAAAACCACTTTAGAGAAAACATCCACTGACTATGAACGGTACCTGCAATGGCTACCTCATCAACTATGTGCACAAGCAAGTGCACTTGATTTGTCATAATTCTCGAGGGAAAGTGCTTCTCAAGCAAGCATACGGCTTCGATGGAGTCCACCCTAGCCTTCTCGATGCTCGATATGGAGATCTCTTTTTGAGATATCCACCTATTTCACATGCCCATGTAAGATATATTCATAATCGGTCTACAGATTATTCAACCTAAATTGAAGAAAATGCAATCAATGCGATTTGATAGTAAGCATATCTCACAATACTACTGATCTTGAATATAGCATTTCTAACATCTTCTTGTAAGCACACTTTCACTGTAATTGGGAGGATGAACTATCAAAGCAACAAAGAAGTCATGTCAATAATATAACATAATCATAATTACACTAACGCATCGGGATTATCAGTATACTAATCCTACTGCTTGAATACCTATAAGACCTTGTGCCAATCATAGGACTTGAGCCCACTAAGTTTATTGTCCTTTGAAGATGCTCCTTTCAAGCAATGCATGTACCCTGTCAGTGTTTGAAAAGAGGCAATGTCTGCCTTGACCGCTGTCTCCTCTCTCTTAGAGAGGATCCATGTTACTTTTGAGAGGACAACTTTTGAGACACGGCGCTGTATAAGGTTGTTCATCAAGGCAAACAAGAATTCCATGACAAATGTCAACAATTGGACAGCTTGCACATCACCTTTAGCTTCTTCCAGTTCTTGTAATCGCCATGCCATTTCTTCAAGGGGTGTGCGGTCTGGCATCCTTCTTTTGAGCAATGTCCTTGAGGACCTTTCTGATTATCTTCCGAAGTCGGTAAACTCGTCTCAAATATGCCCAACACTTAGTTTCATGATGACCACAACCTTTACATTCCTTACAAATGATCACCCTCCTTCATGGCTTGCGGCTTTGTTGGGGTGGTGCTTCCACTTGTGTCATGTGTGATTGAAGTACAAGCTTCACGTGCCAAGAAATCAACAACTATATTTTGAGCTCGAGGGATATGCTGAATTTTTACCTCTTCAAATTGTTGGCATAGTTCCAATGCTTGTTAATGTCGTGGAACCAAGCCTTCACTCCGCACCTTCTACCTTCCACTAACTTGTTCACACACTAGTTGAGAATCTCCTTGCACCTCAAGTTGCTTGACGTGATGTTCTTGTGCCTTTTGTAGCCCAAAAATGAGTGCCGAGTACTCAGCTTGGTTGTAAGTACTTGCAAGTGCAGACTTGCTATAACAATACTCCTCACCACCCGGTGAAGTGAGCTTCACACCCACGCCAGCACCCTTGGTTAAAGATTTGTAAGCTCCATCAAATTGAAGGATCCAAGATGTCATCACACCAAGACTAAAATCCGGAAATCCCAAGTTTCTCGGTAGTCCAAGATAGGTAGAAGGAGAGGATGGGGAGAATTCAATACTTGAGCCAAACGTTCACTTGCAAATAAACTTGCAATCCTTTGTTGATAGTTTATCTTTAGACCAAAAAGAATTACAACTTGAAGCTCAAAATGAGGCACAAAGGGTTGATTAGGTACAAAGGGATTCCTTCGTCGAAACATTACCAACCATAGCCGAGCCCTAGAAACCTTTGTAGTGAGATTGATAATAAACCATTCAAGACGAGCTTATCCATAGGAATTAACAAGCAAATGCGCCAAACCTCCCCCCAAGATTGGGGAGCATCCCACCCTTTGAAGAAGGACATCCTTTTAATTACCTCCAAAGCAACAAGTAGCTCGATCACTACACAATGAGTAGAATTAAAATCAAATCCTCCCAGCATATCACTAGTTCTTCACCTTGAATCATCCACGGTGTATCATCCCACCCGTCATCTCCTTGAGCAATGCACTGTACAATCAGTTGTTGAAGATCGACATGAAGATCAAGAAAGAGATCTCGCCCATTGGTAGCCATAAGGCGCAGAGGACTAGGCACCAAATCCTTAAACTTGTCGAGAAGTGACATAAATATCCACCCTCCTCGTGTGGCATGCATCCTTGAAGTGAACTTGAAAAAGTTCAGAATCTGCGATCTAGGAGGAGATATGAGTAGAGCACATGAAGTGGAGTACTTTTTCTTTTTACAACATGTGAAAACTCCCTACGGTTAGAGAGTTACAGTTCATGGGATTTCAATATATAACCAATATCAGTACATTTTCATCACTTCTTATCTACTGGCCCAATGATAAGTCTCCCTTTTGTGAAGGGGAAAGTACCACTCTTTAATAAAAAGAGAGAAGAGGAGAGGAGAAGGAGAATAGAAAGAGAAAGAGAAGAAGAAGAGAGGAGAGGGGGGCGTGGGATCTGTTATAGTTTTACAGAAGCCCAAAAAAACTGTCCGCGACCAAAAGACACAGGAGCCCAGAAACTGTCGCGATCTGATCGCGATGCACATGGGTGTACACAGTAGACGTGCGAATGCACACGCAAGAACTCAGAGGATGTTTTGCAGAAGCAGGGAGGCTTTGCAACCGTAGAGACAGGGAAGGCACGCAGTTTGGAACTGCAAAAGTAGAGAACTGCACACGGAAGAGGCCAGAGAGCCGCACCCAGTCGTAGGAGTAACAGATTTTACACCACTAGCTGTGGAGATTTCGATCCCAGCAGCCACACCATTTCTATTAGTCGGAAAAGAAATCAAGACAAGAGGCTAGAGGATAGGTATGGCGACGCTCGAGGGCCATAGAGGAATAGGGAATGTGAGAGGAGGAGCGTTAACATGGGTGGGGAAAAGGGATTAAGAGGGGAGGGAAAGAAGAGGGAGACTATGGCACAAGGGGAGAGGGAGAGGGAAAAGAGGAGTATGTACATGGGTGGAGGAGGAATGTAGAGATGGAGACATCAAGGGAAGAGGGTCATGCTTTATTTGAAAGTAAGGATGAGGGGAAATATCAAAGTACTAGCTAGGTGGATTTACAAGAATGAGTGTGTTCGATCAAGGAATAGCCCCCTCCTTTTAAAGCCAAGAGAGGGGGTCTCTCCCAATAAATGCATCCTCCTACATGCATGGTGTGTGTGGAAGAGTCTCCCATGTGGGCTAGGCGGTTACACACTCTCAATTGTGTGTGATAATGCTTGGCCACATTTTTCCACATATATCAACTCCCATATTCCAAGTCTATGATACTCCCTTGGTCTCTTCCCAATTTTATAATATGTTCAAACATCTAGGAGGACAAGTGGAGGGTTGGCACAAAGAATCTTGGCACATCATCCTACATTCCCCATTATTTAACTTGCATCCTTGGACTATCTATACCCCCCCCACATGAGCCTATCCTACATGGATGGAATAATCCAATATAATATCCATCTCCACCTATTTTATATTACTTCTCTTATGGACTTTAGGCCATATCTCACTAAATGCAGGCATGGGACCGCCTAGGTGGAGGGGTGGCACATGGAGGAACCATGCCACGTTACATTTTATAATATTACCACCATGGATTATGTACAACACACCTTATGGGTCCTCTTATGTGGAAGGGTGGCACATGGTCATGCCCTGCCACCTCAACAACTCTGGGCCCTATGCACACCATATTTTATTATACTATTGCCACACATACAAACACACACACATATTAATGCCTTTTTCCTTAGACAAATTTATCCATAATAGTTCCCACCCCCAGGCAAGGAATGCATAGCATTTCCATGCCTGGGTCCATCACACACAAAGAAGGGCTTGAGGTAACGCTTGTCTATCACCTTCTTGCCATATGGCTCATGCAGCTTCTGAACTTGTACAAACCCATTGCTACGGTCCTTGATGACTTTGTATGGACCAGTCCACAATGGAAGGAACTTCTTATCCATTTGGTGGTTCAATCTGTTATCAAAGCATAGCACAACATCCCCCTCAGCAAAGTGTCTTTCCCATCCCTTGCGTATGTTAGCATCGAAGCGGGCCTTTTGTCGATTCTTTTGAATCTGTGTTTGATGTAGGGCAAGGCGTCGGGTTTCATCTAGCTTCTCAAGTTGCACCAATCTGGCCTCTACATGTTCATCTTCTGTCGTCTTGTGCCAATCTCAAGGCCAGAATCTCTATCTCTAGTGGTAACACTACCTTAGTACCATACACCAACTCAAAAGGAGTGTGACGTGTAGACGTTTTATGAGTGATGTTGTAAGCCCACACGACTTCAGTGACCTTCTGATCCCATTGGCTCCTATTCCCTGTAGCCATTTTCCCATGGTTTTACAAAGGAGGCCATTGTTCCGCTCCGTTTGACCCATGGATGATGGATAATAGATGCTAGAAGTGCGATGATCAATACCCATGCGATCCATGAGTAACTCCACTGCTTCATTTAAGAATGGACTCCCATTGTGAGATACTATTTCCATGGGTGTCCCAAACCTTGTGCAGATACGTTCAAATATGAAATTTGAAACTGCGTTACCATTTGTTGCAGGGAGGGCGATAGCTTTAGCCCACTTAGTGACATACTGAGTGGCTACCAAAAGATACTTCTTTTTGCGGGCAGTCATGGGCAGGGGCCCGACAAAATCTATTCCCCACTTCTAAAACGAATGGATGGACATCACTGGGTGATTTTGCCTAGGATGCAAATCCTTCCTACCTAAGAATTGGCATGGTTCACAAGTTTTGCAATCCATAGTGACATCCTTCAACAAGGTCGGCCAATAGTACCCATAATGTAAAATCTTCTTAGCTGTATAGTCACTGGCATAGTGGCCTCCACAAAATCCATCATGATAATGCTTCAATACCTTAGTACTTCATTTACATCACAACAAGACAAAGCACCCATAGACGTGCACACAGACGTGTTTACTAAACTAAATAAAAAACTTACGGGTGCGTCTATTTGCACGTCTATTTTTGCATCTGGAGACCCGCATCTAACAGCACATCTATATAGCAGACACATGCACGTATAGACGTGCATTTAGATGCTTAAATAGACGCTCTGGTTAAAAATTTTAAAAATAGACAGACGCATCGTTAAACGCGTGCATAGATGCAATTTTAAATGATCTTATAAATGCGTTTATAGATGCAAAAATAGAGGCTTGCCGAACAGACAGATACGTATATAGATGCGTTTATAGACGCACTGATAGATGCGCTTTATAATATATTTTTTTAAATTTACAGAATGCTATGTATGTTGTGTATGCTATATAGTTACAAGAATCCCATTTCCACATTGTGTAATTCAATTCTTACAGCCAACTGCATTTTAATTACAATTCCAAATAAAACATTACAACTCCAAAATGCAATAAAATTGAAAGCTCAAAAAGTGCTTGTATGTACATATAGCACGAAGCTAAGCCACATCATGTGGCTTCAAGTACAAAAAATAAGGAAGCTAAGCCACATCATGTGGCTTCAAGTACAAAAAATAAGAGGAGTGTATATACAAGAGGCACGAAGCCAAGCCAGTGGCTTTAAGTACAAAAAAGAGTAGCTAGCACTACTTCTACGACTAATCCTTGCTGCCTTCCACGCTCCCTTTTGCGCTCCCTTCTACGCTCCCTTCTGTGCCTCCTTCCTTGTCTTCTTCCTCGTCGTCTTGTGCACGGGCCTATAAAGAAGGGACAACATATATCAATGTATGAAAAATCAAATCTTTACTTATAATATTAGCATTATTTAATTACTTTCAAATACCTCGGGGGCCGCTCCAGTAGCCCGGATATACTGCTCCTTAGTAATCAACCCATCATCATAGAAGTGCCTCCATGTATCTCCTCTGCGATGGTGGCAGTGGTAGGCTGTCTCAACAGGAGTAGGGTATCTACCCACGATCTCAAGCTGCACGACGACACAATTTGCGGAGGGATTAGTACAAAGAAACAACCTCCTAGTAAACTACATAAGCAATATAATTTGAGATCGATACTTACAAATTGGGCCTCCCATGATTCAACACCCCTTGCTCCAAAATGCACACTTCCATATTGCTCCATCTGGATCCTTCGTGCCTCCACGTGCTGCAGACTGGGGTCCTCCCTCGCTGACTTCATTGCTTTCTTCCACTCACGCTTGTGAGCGGTGTGGGGCGGGCCCCTTGGTGGTTGACCTCCCTCGAGCCTGGCAAGCTCCGCTAGTGCCTGCCTCTTAAGTGAAGATCTTTTATTTCCAAGTATCGTAACAATCTTTGACTTGGCCCATTTATCTGTGAACTGGCGATTGGGGGGTTAGGATACCTAGAGCGAACAGCAGCGAGGGTCTCATCAGCCAACCTCTTTGGCTAGTCTTTGAAGTGGATAAAGCAATCTCTGTAATTGTTAGCAATTACAAAGCACATGAAGGCCATGATGTCCCTCGGGGGGGTCACTATGTATAAACCCTCAATATCACATGCATTCAAGGACTATTTGTAAAATCCCTTATCTGTAATTTTTCCATTAATAAAATGTACCCTTTTTCTATATAAATCTGTAAAATTTTCCCAAAATCATTTTAAAAACTCCCTTATGTAAATTAATTTCTATAAAATTTAGATATTAAAAATATCCTTCTATTAAACTCGGCGTGATAGGGTTACATATGATGACTGACCCCCCCGAGTGATGTCCTTCCCCTGCGCATCCATCAAGATGCCTCCTGTCTGAGTGATGTCATAGAATATCGTACCATCACCCGGAGGCATGTCTAAATCATCTGAATCATCATCGCCCCCACCGCCACCCCTCCCAAAGCACTATGCCATGCATCCCCCACCGCTCTCCCTGCTACTATGCCTGCTATCGTGTCGTGTCGAGCTCGTACGCTGGCCACTCGTAGCTAGAGACTGCACGGGACTATGCTGACCACTCGTAGCTGGAGAACCGAGTCTCGACTGCACAGGAGTACGCCGACGGCTGTACGAGACAGAAGGACCTCCTGACAGCATGGGGGAAGGGGCATAAGATGGCATGGCAGAAGGGGCATAAGACGGCATGGGGGAAGGGGCATAAGATGGCATGGGAGATGGGCCTACGCTGTGTAGCCGGCTTGGCTATGCTGACTCCGCTGGGGTGATCTCTGCTGGTGTGGGGTGGTTTGGAGTCTGTAGCGCTGACTCCTGGGGGGTGTTTAGAGTACTCGTCATATATCTGTATAACTCCGCAAGACTAGCAGGGTGCCCTAAAAGGTTATATAAGTCCCTAAAAATAGAATCTCGGGGATCAGGTGAGCTCGAAGCACTTCCTGGCCACATGATGAACTGGAAAAAAGAAAAAAAATCTATTACTGATGAGCTGAGAAGAAAGGGGAAGGGAAGAGAGGATTACTGTCCGAGTGTGTATAGATGCATCTGATTAGCACATCTATTTTTGCATATAACAGTGTGTCTATAGACGCGATTGTCTGTGTCTACAAACAAGCTAGACGCACCTATAGACGCGCTTGTACACGCGGTTTTAGATGCGCTCTGAGATGTGCCTATAGACACACTCCGACAGACAGACTTTTCTAAAAAGTAGAAAAGGACATGCGCCCGACACACCAACGTAACACCGATACCCAAATCATGTGTTTTTTGGATACGAGAAAGTACAAATCCAAAGAGAGCAAACTTCCAAAAAAGATCAACTGCAAAAAGACTTACCTTGGATAGAGGTATGGAAGGTTCTTCTCCTTTTTCAAAGTTGCTTCTCCTCCTTGTTCGCCCTCCTCTCCTTTAAGCTTGGAAGTAAGTGTGGGTGCCTTCCTCTTAAGCATCAAAACTATGGATCTACTAATAACGAAGCAAGCAAGCCGTGCAAAGTATAAGTAATGTGAAGAAAAGCGAAGCCAGCACGCTAAAAGCAAGTTTAAAAGCCACGTTTATAGGCGCGTCTAAATACACAGGGTAGACGCGCTTTAGATGTGCACCACAAAACAGATAGACGTAGTTTTAGATGCGCACCACAGATCCAACAGACGCGCTTTTAGATGCGCCTTTAGACACGCCACAGAGTTTAAAATTAAATATTTGAAGAAGAGCAAATTTTTTTGGGTTGTTTGTTTGTAGGATGTCTTCATCTTCAACAAGTAGCTCCAGTGAGGATGAATCCCTCCATATCCACCATCGCGAAATGTGGTTGGAGCAAAAAATCAAATGTATGTGTGATTGATGTCGAGGAAACATGTATCATGCACGCAGGATTACACTCAATCACATCTCAAAGTATGGAGAATGGGATGCGACCGTAAACATGGTAAGGGTTTGTAAGTTAAGGTTGATTGAGATACCTATGGGTGTTCATATGTTTGAGTTATGATCCCGTTTTATTTTGATACAGGATGCAGTGCCACACCCGCATATGTTGCCCTATGCTCGCCGTGAGGAGGCAAAGCGTCGGCGATATGAGGTGGGATCTTCAAGAGGGACCGTTACGGATGCATGGAGTGATGGTGATAGTAGCCCTCCGCCATTACCTCATGAAGCCCTGGAGGAGGAGGTGTTTGATGATATGGTGCGAGATTTATATGTCCATCAAGGGAGGGATGATAGCATGGAGCAAGATGATCTTTTTACTGCAGCATCGACTCCACTGTTTGAGGGGTGCACATTCTCTATTCTACGTGCCTCCCTTGAGTTACTAAACTTGCAAACCATCTATGGATGGAGCAATGCAAGTTTGAATGCATTACTCAAGTAAGCTTTAAAGTCTATTTTGCAAACATGATGGTGAATTATGCTAGTGGGTCAATTACTTGAATGCTTTTCCTCATTTATGGTCTTCACGTGTAGGCTATTGTGTAAAATTCTTCCAAGGGAGAATAAATTACTGACCTCAAGAGATATGGCAAGGCAACATGTGACCTGTCTTGGAGGATTAGATTACAAGCACATCCATGCATGTGTCAACGATTGCATTTTGTTTCGTGGACTACATAAGGATGCAAGAGAGTGTCCTACTTGTGGAGAGGCAAGATATAGAGCAAATCTCAAAACTTTGGAGGTGCCTCATAAGGTTCTGTGACATTTTTCCATAATCCCTCGCATCCAACATATGTTCAAGTGCAAATCTATTGCAGAGCTCATGTCATGGCATTCCTCCCATCGATCAACCGATGGCAAGTGGAGAACTCCCGCAGACTCTCCGCGTGGAAGCATATTGAAGACACATGGCCAAGCTTCAAGGAAGAACCTAGGAGCTTGAGACTTGAATTGCGTATGGACGGTGTGAACCCATTTGGTCTCAAAAGCACGTCTTACAGTGTATGGCCAGTGATATTGGTGAATTATAATCTTCCACCCTCTATGGCTATTAAGAAAGGACATGTTATGATGTCCCTTCTAATTCCAGGGAAACATAAAGTCAAAAACCTTGATGTTTATTTGGAGCCTTTGATTGACGAGCTAGAGATACTTTGGAGAGGTATCGAGGTGCATGATGTGATCAGGCCTCCCTCATCACAAGACTTCAACTGCAAAGCAGTCTTGATGTGGATGATGCATGACTTCCCAGGCTATGGCGAGTGTTCAGGTAAGCATTTCACTTCCAATCATGAATAGGCAAAGGATGTGGCACCCTAGACCCACCTTCAACTCTTAATTGCATCTATTGTTCAGGTCTCACTACATCGGGTTACCATGCATGTCCTGTTTGTGGTCCTTCACTAGTTGCCTCACGGGCAAATGCATTGAATAAGGTCATCTATGAGAATCACCATCGATTTCTCCCACCTGATCATCCTAGATATGTTGCCCCTTGGAATGAAGTCCTCCCACAATCACTCACTGTGGGAGATTGGATGAGAATTTGGGATGGTTCCACGACTCCTCCACCACTTGGCATGAGCCGGTAAGGGTTTGTAACTATTGTGTGCTATATTGGCTGGAAATAAAGATCGCCCGCTAACACCAACTTTTGTTTAGATACTCCATCTTTTATCGTTTACCATATTGGTCCCACCTCAAGATCAATCACTTGTTTGATCCCATGCATATCTTCAAGAATGTGGCATCTACCATTTGGGAGCATTTGAATGGGACACGAGATTCCGTAGGCATAAGGGAGGATCTACGTACCACAGGGAGGATGCATGAAGCTTTGGCCACAAGAGAGACCAAATGGGCGTGTTTTTTTACCTCGTGCACCGTGGATGTTATCAAAGCTAGAGATGGCGACGGTGAAGCGCGCTATTGCTACAATTCGTACTCCCATTGGATGCATGAGGTGTTTGAAGGGAGCCTTTACAAAGAGAAAGAAAAGAGGTGTAGAGCAATTATATGGCTTGAAATCTCATGATTGGCACAAGATGCTCCAAGTAAGTATTTTATGTGCATAATATCTTATTCCTTTCAAATTTGTGAGTGAATAATTATAAGCAACTAATCAACCACCTCCTCGTGGGTTCAGTTCATACTACCTACTAGCATTTCACGTAGTGCATCGAAGGACGTGAAAGATTGTATTTACAAGATGGGCGAGCTTGTGAGGTACTTTATATGATACAAAATATGATGCGTATCAATGCTCCATGTAAGTTTGAATGCATATTGCTAATATGCTGTACTTTTTCATTTCTAGGTATGTGAGCTAAAAGGAAATAGATCCCACCACGCTTGAGAATGCTCGAGTTATGTCATTGGAGGTGGTTTGTTTAGTGGAGGAGACATTTCCACGTTCTATTCTCACAAGCCAACTACATCTTATAGTGCATTTGGTGGATGAGATTGCTATATGCGGTACTATACATGCACGATGGTTGTTCTTCCTCGAGCACTTCATGAAGACCTTGAAGGGCTTCGTGAGACAAAATGCAAGACCTGAAGGTAGCATGGCCGAGGGTTGGTTGGTACAAGAGTCACTTGTATATATTTCTGAGTTTCTTGTTGATGTGGATAGCTCTCTCCCACAACTATCGAGAGATGATGAAGACCTAAGGATGACCTCTATTGTGCCTCAAGGGAAAGGACGCAACAAAGTAATAGACATGGAGTTGCATAATAGTATCAACCTCTATTGCGTGCTTAATAGTGATGTGATGAAAAGATGGGTGACAAGATACGAGCATGCAAAGGCAAGAAGACAAGAAGAAAGGGCCCTCTTTCGTACACACCACAGATCTCGTGTGCCATATCCTCAGTATCTAAGAGCACTTCCAAAGGATATTCATGTGGATTGGCTACTTGATGAAATGGAGAAATCAGAGAAAGACAAGGGATGCATATCACAATGGAAGAATGCGAGTATGCTAGGGGATGCATGAGCAATGTCGGTATATAGAATGTTATGCATAAGTTAGGAGCTTTCAATAATTTAGATTGCTTATTTAATTGATTTTTTCTTGGTGTAGTGCACTATGTTCAATGCTATATGGTGTGAGGGCAAGCATTTTCGAACACAACGGATTGATGATAAGAGAAACACACAAGATTGCGGTGTCATTGCTAGCTTTGAGGGAGCCAATGGAGCCATGGATGATTATTGTGGCATAATCCAAAATATTATTAAGCTTGACTTTCAACACTTCTTTGTGTATGTTTTGGATGTAAAGTGGTTTAAGGACGTGGTGGAAAGAGGCCCTAATGCAACAATCAAACGCCATGCAAGTGCTTTGTAACTATTGACTCCACAAAGTTTTGGCAAAGTAGGAAGGACACACTAGTACTACCGCAACAATGTGAACAAGTACTGTGCACACATATAAAAATACTCGCTTTTAAATATTTGATGCAAGAAAAATAACATGATTGTATTTGTGTTTGAATTAGGTGGTCTATCAACCAATGGTGGATAATAATAGATGGTGGCATGTCATACCTATTATGCCACATTCCAAAGTGATGTATAGTACATTTACTAATATGGAGCATATGGAGGATGATCATGGCCATGGACATGATGATGACCGTGATACGAGAGAGGAGGATGATCATGAGATAGGAGATACAGATATTGAGGCTATTACCCGTGAGGACGAGCCTACCATTGGTGATGCTGATTTCGATGAGCACATGAGTAGCACAAGTAGTAGTGGATTGAATGTATTTGTAGATCTAAACACTTGTTTGGATTTTGAAGTAGATAGTTTGGCAAGGGTTGATCTCATTGAGGATGAGATTGAACTGTAGCCCATCATTGATATTGGCAAAACTATTTTACATATTGTCTCATTCTCCTCACCTCACTTAGTTCTTGTATATGTGGGCTTGCAAAAAAGCATTGATGTTTTTGTTAAAATTATGTGCTTTGGTAATCATGGGCAATGTTTTGAAAGCAATGATGTACACCAAAATCTCACTTTCTGTATTCTCTGGTTTGCATCTATATACGCATCTAATTCCTAGTATAAACGTGCTAATACACGCGCAAATAGATGCGCTGATAAATGCCATGTTAGACGGGCCAGTATTTTCTCAGTTTAGACGCACAAATAGACGTGTTAATACATGCGCAAATAGACACGCTAATAAATGCAATGTTAGACGGGCCCGTATTTTCTCAGTTTAAACGCACAAATAGACGTGTTAATACATGCGCAAATAGACGAGTTGTTAGACGCACTTTTAGATGCACTCATAATTCCTCTACTCAAGCAACGCCTATAGACACGCCCGCTATTTTGCGCATCTACCAAGCGCGTCTATAGTTGCTTTGTGTTGTTATGCATGAATGGCCCATCTTAGTACCCCATCCATGCCTTGACAGTACAAGACCCCATTAAAGAGAGTGTAGAGCCTACTATCTCTTCAGATCTTCTTTCTCTCATAGCTAGTACTTTTTGGAGGAAAGGAGAAAGCAGTCAGAAACCTATAGATACCACCATACCATGGATCCCCAACTTCTATGGCCGCTACAAGGGTTACATCGAGGCACTCCTCTAAATCAATCAAAGCATTCTTCAAGTTGGAACAACCCCCTTTTACAATTTTGAAAGAAAAATCATATTCTTGTAGAACTGCCAACCATTTGGCCAACTGGCCCATGGGATTCGGTGATTGAAGAACCTGCTTTGCAAGACCATTGCTAGAGATTATAATGAAGGACTTTCTAGCCACATAATGCTTAAATTTCTTAATGCAGAACACCAAAGACAAGGCATGCTTGTTAGCCTCAGAGTAGCGTCGTTTAGTTTCGAGCAATTGTCGAGAAGCAAATCGAACAGGATACATGAACCGATCCTCCCCTTGCTGGAGAAGAATACCCGCTAGAGTATGCTCACCAAACCCAGGATTGATATAGAAAGTCTTTAACCAATTAGGATTGCGTGGAATGGGTTATGAAGCCAGAGCATTCTTGATTTGTGCAAACCCATGATCACAATCCTCATCCCAAGAGAAATCAACCCCATCTTTTAATAGCATAGTCATGCGTCGTGTCAAAGCAGCATATTGATCAATCAAGCAACAATAGTATCCTGCTAGATTGACAAATGAGTGTACCTAACATTTGGTTGTTGGTGGGGAGAGCTTGAGGATGGCTTCTACCTTCAGGCTTGACGCCCTCGAATGAGACAATATGTCCTAGTAACTTCCCTTGAGTGGCTCCAATGGTGCATTTCTTAGGGTTGAGACTGCCATTCGCATCATTGATGCTTTGGAAGGCCAACCTAACGTTCATGATGTGCTCCTTACGTGACGAGAATATACAGGATTCATCTAAAAACACCTCCAAGAAATCCCCCAAATAAGGAGCAAACACCATCTGCATAAATATTTGAAAGGTAGCAGGAGCATTGGTGAGGCCAAATGGCATTACTTTGAATGCAAATGTCCCCTAGGGTGTGGCAAATGTGGTTTTAAGCACATCTTCTTCGGCAATTCTGATTTGATAAAACCCAAAGTAACCATCACAGAAAGTATACATCTCATGACCACTTACCTTCTCAAGAATGAGGTCTTGAAAGGGAAGAGGATGATGGTCCCTCTTGGTGGCTGCATTGAGTTTTTTATAGTTGATGCAGACCCGCCGCTTGTTGTTTTTCTTTGGGGTGACTACCACTGGTGAAACCCATTCAGTATTGTGAACCGGAATAATAAACCCAGCTTCTACAAGTTTCTGCAACTCTGAGCGCAAAGCATTGGTCTATAGGGGCCCTAATCTCCGATACTTTTGAGCCACAGGCTTTGCATCAGGCTTCAGCTCTATCTTGTGCTCTATGGTAGTCACATGGCGAAGGTGGCGATAGCTAGTTGCGAAAAGGTCAGGGAAATCTTTGAACATTTCTAGGAATTTGTCTTTCTCACTTGGAGTGAGGTCTGGGGAAAGCATAGATTCAAGCTGTTGAGGACTAGCTATTACCTTTTCTGCAAGTGGCGGGGTTAGAGATGTAAGAAAACAATGCGTCGTCTATGCTCAACAGATAACAGGATATCGTACACAAGAGAGAAAAGCAGATAGTATGGAGAATCAAAAATTTGATTATTGTAGAACTAACACAATAGATGGTGCTACCTCCCAACCGTGCGCTCCTGTGAAAGAAGCTTCGATGGCATGCTAGAAATAGTAGAGGACGGAGGCTGGATGCTAAGGAATCAGGGTTGATGTAGCCAATGATGAAATGGTCTTCACGGGCTTGCTCTTATATAGCCACCAATCGTAGTCGATTAGACGCAATTGGGTGACCGACCCAGTTTGCCCAAAATGGCCGACTGGAGGTCGGTCTCGAAATAGGCCACCGACCACATGATAGAACCGGTGCACAAAATAGAGCAACTGACCTACGCTCTTCGTTCGGCCCACAACCATCCGAGATCATCTAGGGCTCCAAACGGGCCCTGCAACCCGAGAGTGGTGGGCTGCCCCAAGAAATGTTTTGTCTACCCTCTATGCAGTCAGTCATGAGATGCCTTCCCGCACTTGCATGTAGCCTAGTTGGCAGTGTGCCAACTCCGTCTAGGCATCAGGCCACACATGGCCCCCATCTGGTGTCCAAACCAAGACCTACCGGATAACCGAGCTACTCAAATGCCTTCTCCTCATATGGTGGGCTTACAAGTAGAGTTAGCTAGTTCCCGTGTAGTTACACGAGAGTGGAGCATTGATATCTAACACCCCCCCTCAATGTCCACCCGCAAGTGAACTTACTTTTTCGGCCCAATGCCAAGTCGATGAAGATGCCTCTCTAGCAAGTCTCTTCCAAGAGCCTTCGTGAAGATGTCCATAGCATTCTTTGTAGTCAGACAGTACACCAAGTCGACCTCTCCATCCATGATGAGCTCACGTACAAAGTGATATTGAATCTCAATGTGTTTTGTGCGAGCGTGGAACACAGGGTTCTTTGCAATCACCATGCAACTCTAATTGTCACATGATAACTGCGTAGGCTTGTTCTGCACTACACCCATGTCCCCTAAAATCCTCCTCAACCACACTGCCTCACAAGAAGCAAAGCATGCTGATTTGTACTCAGCCTCAGTAGAAGAAAGAGCAACTGTGGGTTACTTCTTGCTGACCCATGACACAACTCCAGATTCAAGTGAGAAACAGTAACCTATCACTGATCTCCTACTGTCCATGTCTCCTGCCCAATCCGAGTCACAGAATCCGGTCAAGATGTTGCCCTTGGTATAGGTGATGCCATAATCCAAGGTTCATGCGCAAATACATGAACTGCCTCCGTGCAAATCTCCTCCATTGCTATGAATAGCTCTACTGGTACTACTTGCGTGCTATTGTTGGACTCTTTCTTTACTCCATTCTTCTCATCTACAATCTTCTTTCAGCACTCATTCTGCTTGTGCCTTGCCTTGTTGCAATAGAAGCACTTGACCTTCTTCTTTCTCTTTTTATCATCAAAAGAAGATGGGTTACCAGAGTCCTTACACTTACCTTTCTTTGATCTAGCATAGAAAGCCAAATCTTCTCCAGTCCTCATCTTTTGACCCATCTCCTCCTCCAGAAGCATCGCACTGAAATCCTCAAAGTTGAGGGGCGGATTTCTATTTAGTGTATTCAGCACCATAGCAAGACTGTCGTACTTTGGTGGGAGAATCCATATGCACCTTCGTGCTAGATTCTCGCTGGTGATGGTAATGCCAATCGCAGTCATCTGATTGCATAGATTCTTCACCCTGGTGATGAACTTCTCTGTCGCTTCAGACTCAGATAGTTTCTCGTTCGTGAGTTGAGTCTCCAGATTCTGAATCCGCATCTAATTCATGGTCTTGTATTGATTTTTCAAGACCGTCCATGCCTCCTCCGCTGTGGTGACATGTTGAATTAACGCCATGACAGAGTCACTTACAATGCAAATAATAGAACACAGCACATCTGCATTTCTTCTTGTCCATGCGAGAATCTCATCCGCAGTTGATACTATTTGTTGTCCTGCATTGGCTGGATCCGGCGGTCGCAACCGGCTTCACGTCCACCCCAGTAGCAGTATCCCAAAGCTCATAAGCGCTTAGGATGGTCTTCATCTTGAACTTCCAGAGTGGACATTAGGAAAAAAGGGAGCTCATTTTGGGGCCCTGTAAGAAATTCACTATTTTCTCTTTTCTCTCTCTACAAAAGCAAGAAAATATGGATACTTGCGTGAGAAATGTCCGTGTGAAAAGGAATAAATATATTCTTTCATATGCTTTATATTCAATGTTCATATAAGAGCAATACTTTTCTGTGCAGAATTTGGTGATTCTGACACCGCAGACGCGTCCGGAACGGCCCAAAACTCCAAAAACGGTACTGGAAACGCTGGAATCGGACATCCGGAGGCCCGGAAACGGCCAAAAAAGGTCGAAAAGTGGGATTTGCAGCAAAACGCGATCTGGCACCTTTTGAGATCTCGGCCTTTTTTGGCCGTTTCCGGGCCTCCGGATGTCCGATTCCAACGTTTTCAAAAGGTGCCAGATCGCGTTTTGCTGCAAATCCCACTTTTCGACCTTTTTTTGCCATTTCCGGGCCTCCGGATGTCCGGTTCCAGCATTTCCAGTGCCGTTTTTTAGATTTTGGGTCGTTCCAGACGCGTCTGCGGTGTCAGAATCACCAAATTCTGCACAGAAAATAAATTTTCAAAAGATTCAAATTAGATCACCTCATTAATGTGACATGCTTCTACGAACATATAGTACTATTTCTTTTTCTTATTTTCATCTTCTTTTGTTGAATTTTCAACGTTACGTTGGCCCACTTCTGATTGGTTGAGAGCCTATTTTCTCTCTCTTCTAAAAGGCCCCAAAATGAGCTCCCTTTTTTCCTAATGTAGCTAGTGCCGTCCAACTTTTTGCTTTCGCTCAACAGTGGGATTCGCAGTCTTGCGGGCTGGGCCATCTCTCACAATCTGCTCGCAAAGAGAAACACACTAGCAAATCTTCTTGCTAGAGTCCAAGCTCTGATACCATGTAAGAAAACAATACAACGTCTGTGCTCAACAGATAGCAGGATCTCGTACGCAAGAGAGAAAAGCAGATAGTATGGAGTATCAAAAATTCGATTACTGTAGAACTGATACAATAGATGGTGTTGCCTCCCAGCCATGCGCTCCTCTAAAAGAAGCTTCGATGGCATGCTAGAAACAGTAGAGGACAGACGCTGGATGCTAAGGAATCAGGGTTGGTGTAGCCAGTGATGAAATGGGCTTCACGGGCTTGCTCTTATATAGCCACCAGTCGTAGTCGGTTAGACCCAATTGGGTGACCGACCCAGTCTGCCCAAAATGGCCGACTGGGGGTTGGTCCCAAAATAGGCCACCAACTACACGATAGAATTGGTGCACAAAATAGAGCAACTGACCTACGGTCACCGTTCGGCCCACAGCCATCCGAGATCATTTGGGGCTCCAAACGGGCCCCGCAACGTGAGAGTGGGCTGCCCCGGGAAATGCTCCATCTACCCTCTGTCATGCGGTCAGTCATGGGATGCCTTCCCGCACTTGCATGTAGCATAGTTGGCAATGTGCCAACTCCGTCCAGCCATCAAGCCACACATGGCCCCATCTGGTGTCCAAACCAGGACCTACTGGATAACTGAGCTACTCAAATTCCTTCTCCTCATATGGGGGGCTTACAAGTAGAGTTCGTTGGTTCCCACGTAGTTACACAAGAGTGGAGCATTGATATCTAACAGGAGACACCCCCATCATGTAAACTTCCTCATTTGAGAACTCCTCCCCCCTGTCTGATGCTTCCATTGATTCAAACATCAAGGATGAGAGAGTATCACTATCTTGGTGCTCTTCTTTTGTTGGTTCCGTGGCACCTGGTTGCACCGAGATCTTCTCCTTAGAAGCACCAAAAGACATGTGTCCTGTCTTCCAATAGCTGACTGCATCACTCTTTCCCAACCACGGTCTCCCGAGTATGGCTGGGTAACTCCTGCCTATATCTTTAATGTCCACTACATAGAAATTGACAGTGGTGGTCAACCCATTGACAATGATGGGCAAATCCTCAATGATTCCCAGGGTGGCTAGTTGTCGACCATCTGCTACCTTGATTCGAGTGGAGGAATGCCTTGTGCATTTCAAATTCAATTTCTTCATGATTCGGGGCACCATGATATAACATGCAACTCCCCCATCAACACACACGCTTTTGACATGACAATTATCTATGATGTCATCTACTGTATGTGGGTGTCGATCAATTTCTTTTGAGATAGAAGAGACCTCTCGTACCTTTCCCTTTTTCTTGCTCCTCCTTGTTGAGAGCCCTTGTTGCAGCTCACGTCTCACCTTAGGGCTTAATGCTATTAGTTGAGGGAGCGTGATGCTCAAAGACTGATGAGCAAGGTCTTGAACAACCGAATAGTCCTCTTGCCCTGAGTCGATGGGAAAATCCGAGGGTGACAACTTACTCCTGCGGGATCTTTATTCTTGTCTGTTGGTGGGTCTGCCATCTCAGAATCTGAGGGCTCTGAGAAGGACACCTTCTTCCTGGGGCAGCCCGGTCCATGGTTTGGAGAGGGGTCTGAGGTGGTACGACTTCTTTTCTCGAGGTCAAGGATCTCTACATTAGAATCCTCAGTACCTGATTCACTTAGAAGATTCACCCTTGCAATATTGGGACATTCCGTGCGATAATGACCCTTCTGGTGGCACTCGTAGCACACAACATTGGCACTTCTCTTGGAGGGCGATTGGATTGATTTCTGATGCCCACCATCTCAAGCCGAAGATCATTCAAGGCCTCGGCTAGGTCATTGACTCAGGGTTCCTTAGTAGGAGGGGTCGGGGGAGTAGGAACGAGGGGGGCTCGTGGGTGAGGCTGGGGAAATCTTCCAGGTGGAGGGTGAGGATATACACCTTGTTGAGGATAAGCATCTAAAGGAGGACCATACATTTGAGGTGGAGGCAGTGGATACATTCCTAATCGGGGGTGGGGGTATGCCCCTGAGTTAGACCCCCCAGGTTGTTGTTCCAAGAATTGAGGGGGTTGCGGAGGGACAATCGTCTTCTTTGAAGCGGGGTCAGACTGAACTTTATCAAACTTTTGAACAATCTCATGTGCTAGCACCATAGTTTCTGGATTCTCCCATTTAAGCTTGAGGCAGAATTTGTCACTTGCTCCTACTACAAGGTAGCCCACCAGCACATGCTGAGTCATTCTAGCTCGAAATCTAGCATTGTCCTCTTGTGTGGCAATTAAACGGTCCAGGAGCACAACCGCTCGATCCATATATCAACGCGTCGTCTCACCTTCTGACTGCTTCAAGTTTGCCTCCTGTAGGTACACATTCTCCAGCTCCTCTTCTTTGTCGAAATACTCAATCATTGCTGCTGTTAACCTTGGCCAGCTTTGGCGAACGTCGTCGGCCTGCTTCTCATACCACACTTGAGCCAAACCCTCTAGAAATGTGGGAAGAACCAACAGCCATCTATCTTCAGTAAGAAAGTTGAGAGAAACACAACGGCGCTTGAAGGCCACAAGATACTCATTTGGATTTTCTTCCGTCCACAGAACACAGGAATGTTAGCCATTCTTGAAAAATGGAAAAGAGAGTCGAAATGAGGCTTATCTATTGGCAAACAATGGAAAGAGGTAGCTTGAACTGAAAATCAGGTGAAGATACATCCACAAAGCACACATAGGCAGGGTAGGGTGTGACTAGTGTATTGTGAAATACTACACGAGAAGAATTTTTAGCACAGAATAGCTCAATCTTAAAAGGACCAACCCTCATGATATCGCATCCATCTTTACATGCGAGGGTTAGAGACATGGCGCTGCATAAGATTGTTCATCAATGCAAACAAGAATGCCATGACAAATGTCAACAGCTGGAGAGCTTGCACATCACCTTCAGCTTCTTCCAGTTCTTGTAATCGCCATGGTATTTCTTCAAGGGGTGTGCGGTCTGCATCCTTCTTTTGAGCAATGTCCTTGAGGACCTTTCTGATGATCTTCCGAAGTCGGTAAACTCGTATCAAATATGCCCAACACTTAGTTTCATGATGACCACAACCCTTGCATTCCTTACAAATGATCACCCTCCTTCGTGGCTTGCGGCTTTGTTGGGGTGGTGCTTCCACTCGCATCATGTGTGATTGAAGTACAAGCTTCACGTGCCAAGAAATCAGCAACTATATTTTGAGCTCGAGGGATATGCTGAATTTTTACCTCTTCAAATTGTTGGCATAGTTCCAATGCTTATTGATGTTGTGGAACCAAGCCTTCGCGCTTCGCACCTTCCACCTTCCACTAACTTGTTCACACACTAGTTGAGAATCTCCTTGCACCTCAAGTTGCTTGACATGATGTTCTTGTGCCTTTTGTAGCCCAAAAATGAGTGCCGAGTACTCAGGTTGGTTGCAAGTACTTGCAGGTGCAGACTTGCTATAACAATACTCCTCACCACCCGGTGAAGTGAGCTTCACACCCACGCCAATAGCCTTGGTCGAAGGTTTGTAAGCTCCATCAAATTGAAGGATCCAAGATGTCATCACACCAAGACTAAAATCTGAACATCCCAAGTTTCGCGATAGTTCAAGATAGGTAGAAGGAGAGGATGGGGAGAATTCAATACTTGAGCCAAACGTTCAGCACCAAATAAACTTGCAGTCCTTTGTTGATAGTTTATCTTTAGACCAAAAAGAATTACAACTTGAAGCTCAAAATGAGGCACAAAGGGTTGATTAGGTACAAAGGGATTCCTTGGTCGAAACATTACCAAAGCCCTAGAAACCTTTGTAGTGAGATTGAGAATAAACCATTCAAGATGAGCTTATCCATAGGAATTAACAAGCAGATGCGCCAAATCTCCCCCCAAGCTTGGGGAGCATCCCACCCTTCGAAGGACACCCTTTTAATTACCTCCAAAGCAGTAAGTAGCTTGATCATTGCACAATGAGTAGAATTAAAATCAAAGTCCTCCTAGCATATCACTAGTTCTTCACCTTGAATCCACCACAGTGTATCATCCCACCCGTCATCTCCTTGAGCAATGCACTGTACAATCAGTTGTTGAAGATCGACATGAAGATCAAGAAAGAGATCTCGCCCATTGGTAGCCGTAAGGCGCAGAGGACTAGGCACCAAATCCTTAAACTCGTCGAGAAGTGACATAAATATCCACCCTCCTCGTGTGGCGTGCGTCCGTGAGTGAACTTCAAAAAGTTCAGAATCTGCGATCTAGTAGGAGATATGAGTAGATGTATCACATGGATTGCACAATATAGCACTGGTACATGGATTGAGGAGAATGTCTCTAGTGCCATTCTCCATTTCTCCATGCATGAATGGCATTGTTGATATTCCTGAAATATTTATATGATGTTGTGGAGAATGGCACCAGTGCCATTCTTCAAACTTCAACTCATTTACAATTTAAATTATTCCTGTATGTCAATGCTGTCATAGATGATGGTTATAGATTTGCACTGGTGCCATTGTCCACAACACCATATGATTATAATGATCCACTAACATAGGCATGAGTGTCATACCTCACAGGGGGTTGTGTAGATTTACCCAAGTGTCATTCTCTATATATTCACATGGATATTGGCACCATCTAAGTTTGTGGGGAGAGGAGAATGACACTAGTGCCATTCTCCATGTGAGTTTGAGGGCATTGTCACATGTGGCAATTCCATGTGGGTTTCATGAAGAATGTCCAATCCATAGTCTAAGTCAGTGGGATGAGTTTATGATGGATGGTGTCCACATCAGCAAGGGAAGAATGAATAGATTTTACTTGTCTAGAAAAAATAAAACCACAAAGGTATTGCAAAGAACAATGACCCCTACCATGTGGCCGTGGGAGCTTAGGAGTATCGAGAAAGTATATATCCCAAGGGTTGGGATTCCTTGTTCATAGTGGAGTACTTTTGCTTTTTACAACATGTGAAAACTCCCTACGGTTAGAGAGTTACAGTTCATGTGATTTCAATATATAACCAATATCAGTACATTTTCATCACTCCTTATCTACTGGCCCAATGATAAGTCTCCCTTTTGTGAAGGGGGAGATCTTTGGTTCAAGTCCCACTCTTTAATAAAAAGAGAGGAGAGGAGAGGAGAAGGAGAAGAGAAAGAGAAAGAGAAGAAGAAGAGAGGAGAGGGGGGCACAGGATCTGTTACAGTTTTGCAAAAGCCCAGAAAAACTGTCCGTGACCAGAAGATGCAGGAGCCTAGAAACTGTCGTGATCTGATCGCGATGCACGTGGGTGTACACAGTAGATGCGCGAATACGCACGCAGGAACTCAAAGGGAGCACGAATGTTTTGCAGAAGCAGGGAGGTTTTGCAGCCGTAGAGACAGGGAAGGCACGCAGTTTGGAGCTGCAAAAGTAGAGAACTGCACACTGAAGAGGCCGCAGAGCCGCACCCAGTTGTAGGAGTAATAGATTTTACACCTCTAGCCATGGAGATTTCGATCCCAACAGCCACACCATTTCTATTAGCCAGAAAAGAAATCAAGACAAGAGGCTAGAGGATAGGTATGGCGATGCTTGAGGGCCATAGAGGAATAGGGAACGTGAGAGGAGGAGCGTTAACACAGGTGGGGAAAAGGGATTAAGAGGGGAGGGAAAGAAGAGGTAGACTATGGCACAAGGGGAGAGGGAGAGGGGAAAGAGGAGTATGTACATGGGTGAAAGAGGAATGTAGAGATGGAGACATCAAGGGAAGAGGGTCATGCTTTATTTGAAAGTAAGGATGAGGGGAAATATCAAAGTACTAGCTAGGTGGCTTTACAAGAATGAGCGTGTTCCATCAAGGAATAGCCCCCTCCTTTTATAGCCAAGAGAGGGGGTCTCTCCCAATAAATGCATCCTCCCACATGCATGGTGTGTGTGGAAGAGTCTCCCATGTGGGCTAGGTGCTTACGCACACTCAATTGTGTGCGATAATGCTTGGCCACATTTTTCCACATATATCAACTCCCATATCCCAAGTCTATGATACTCCCTTGGTCTCTTCCCAATTTTATAATACATTCAAACATCTAAGAGGACAAGTGGAGGGTTGGCACAAGGAATCTTGCCACCTCATCCTACTTTCCCCATTATTTAACTTGCATCCTTGGACTATCTATACCCCCTTACATGAGCCTATCCTACATGGAGGGAATAATCCAATATCATATCCATCTCCACCTATTTTATATTACTTCTCTCATGGACTTTAGGCCATATCTCACTAAATGCAGGCATGGGCACTACTACACACGGATCCTATTGCGACGTTTACGTATCGATGTTTAGCGCCCGCTTAGCGTTAATCATCGGTATGAAAAGCGGGTTTCCTAAATCGTCGCTATATAGCGACTGTTGCTAAAAGCCGCTATATAGCGACTTTTAAGTGTCGCTATATAGCGACATTGATATACAAATTTATAGGGACATTTATACAGAGAGGTTTTTTTTTTTTAATAGGCCTTAAAAGTTAGTTTTTTCCAATGACAAATTTTTTTAAATTTTCATACAAGTTTGAGCTCATAGAGAATTAAAAAATGAGAGCATGTACATCAAGCCTTTGAAGCTCATATATTCATGTCCAAGTTTGAGATGAGAAAAATCAAATAAGAGCATTTACATCAACTGTTTCATCTTGAGCTAAGTCTAAGGTGCCAAACAAGTCTATCTCCAACTCTATACCGAGTTGATCTCCTATATCATCATCGTACTCTAGCATCATATGTTCACCTAAAAGTATTTGATCATCTTCTTCAATAAAGCTTAAGTGTGGTGATTCTTGATGATTATTGTCTTCTTCCTCAATATCATGATCTCCATTCTCCTCCCGTGCGATGTCATTATGCGCATCTTCCTCTTGGCTCATATGGTGATCTACATCTTCTTCGCTAGATTCATCAATTGGATCCGGCATTGGTAGTGGCATATCCATATCCACATCTCGATCTTCAAAAATTTGCTTACTTCGTGGTGTAACTTGGATCACGTACCACCATCTTGGATCAGAACGATCCGGATGAAAAACCACCTATATTGAAGATGGGTGCCAAATGTCATCAATTATATATATGAAATTATGCTCAAGTACATGTATCCATGGACTTTAAAAACGAAAGCTTCGACTAATTAAATCATTAGTATGCACCTGCTCACAGTGCTCGGGAAGAACAAAAGTATCACTTTCATCGGTCCAATGTTTGGTGGAGTCTATTGCAAAGAGACTGCTACTATCTTTTCTTACAGTCGCATGGGGACCATTGTAAGTAGTTCTAAACCATTTTACATCAAGAATGAAAATAGTAAATTGTCTAAAATCAATTTCATAGATGTCGCGTATGGTTCCACAATAATCCAACTGTGACAAGAGAAGATTGGTATCTGAAGCACTTGCTCGGCTATCTTGTGTGAAGTTAGCCATGACTCCACAATCATATGTGACTCTTTGAATCGATGCGTTCCACACGAAAATGTCGTCCATATGACCATAATGCACTGTACTTTTTGTACTGTAAAAGAGCATCATTAAAACAATGAAGATGCATCTATTTTATAGCATATATTGCCACAAATAATTACTTAATTACGTCAAGAGGTAAGAAACTTACATGCACCATACATCCAGATGATAACTCTCGCTCGCACTCGTCTATTGTCTCTCCATCACGTTCGGCTTTACGTAGAGACAATTGTAGCCAATCAAGTGACATGTGAGTAGGGAGAAGAGCCAGATCCCATGGATATGGTTGTGATCGCCTGTACATTACTCTGAATCTCGTCCTTGCATTTATTCTTTCTGCTTTGGCCACTTCATATCTCTCAATCCACTTCTGCATCTTAGGGCTATTGAGGATACAAAACTTATTGAATTTCTCCATTTGCTCTTCGCTCATCTTTCTTTCAATCCCTTTTCCTTGGGGAACCTCGCCAACAATGCGATCATCATCCTTGTTGTGCCAAGCTTGCGGCATATCAGGATTCGTGGATGCAAGAAACTCTGTGATATATAGTAATGACTCTTGCACAAGCCATCCCTCTGCCATGCTTGCTTCCGGTCTTGCTCTTTGTCCTACAAACCCCTTTAAAGTTTTCATAAACCGCTCGAGAAAAAACATCCATCGACTATGAACAGTACCTGCTATAGCCACCTCATCAACTATGTGCACAAGCAAGTGGACTTGAGTTGTCATAATGCTCGAGGGAAAGTGCTTCTCAAGCAAGCATACGGCTTTGATGGATTCCACCCTAGCCTTCTCGATGCTCGATATAGAGATCTCTTTTTGAGATATCCACCTATTTCACATGTCCATGCATATGTAAGATATTTGAGATATCCACCTATTTCACATGTCCATGAAGAAAATACATAATGCGATTTGATAGTAAGCATACCTCACAATACCACAGATCTTGAATATAGCATTTCTAACATCTTCTTGTAAGCACCCTTTTATTGTAATTGGGAGGATGAACTATCAAAGCAACAATGAAGTCATGTCAATAATATAACATAATAATAATTACGCTAACGCATCACGATTATCGGTATACTAATTCTACTTAGAATACCTGTAAGACCTTGTGCCAATCATGGGACTTGAGACCACTAAGCTTATTGTCCTTTGAAAATGCTCCTTTCAAGCAACGCATGTACCCTGTCGGTGTTTGAAAAGAGGCAATGTCTGCCTTGATCGTTGCCTCCTCCCTCGTAGAGAGGATCCACATTGCTTTCAGGAGGACAACTTTTCCCGAAGCATGCACTTGGGGCCACAAACGAGACATCCTATTCATAGCATGCAAGTCTTCTCGCACTCCTCTCGAGTCCTTGGAACCAACCAAGTGTGCACAAATAGTAGCCCCCACATTCTTGAAGATATGCATGGGATCCAAGAGATGATTGATTTGTAACTGACCCCAATAAGGAAGCTCGTGAAAGATCGATAGCCTCTCCATACCAGGAGGAGGTTCCTCTCCATTCACCCTCCAAGCTTGAATCCAGTGACTTGCCTTCAAATATGATGGTGGTGGATCAAGCTGACCTCCACGTGCGAGATGGTCGAGTGGAAGGTATCAAGCATGACCTTCATAAACATTTTTCCTCATATGTTTGGAGTAGCGTGCAAGCGATTTCAGAGCCGGTCCACAAACAGGACAAGCATGGTACCCACTTGTAACAAGTCCTGCACGCGTGCATGAATGTGTTAGTACAAGACATGCGTGCAAAAGAGAGTAAAAAAAGCATAATCCCTCATTGTACATGTAAAGACACAACCACGTACCTGCGCACTCTCCATACCCTGGGTAGTCATGCATGGTCCACATCAAGATACCCCTAACCAAAATATCATTGGTATGTCTAGGAGCTCTGGAAATATCAAAGACCTGCACTCCTCTCCATAATATCTGTAACTCCTCTATCAAAGGTGCCATGTACACGTCCATGTTTTTTGCCTTGTACTTTCCTGGCACAAGTAGTGCAAGCATGAGGTGTCCCCTTTTTATTGTTAGCCATGGTGGGATATTGTAATTCACCATGACTATGGGCCATGTCGACCAAGATGTTGAGCGTAACCCAAAAGGATTCACGCCATCCATGGCTAGCCCAAGATGTAAGTTGCATGGCTCCCTCGCAAAGTCCGGCCACTGATTATCTATGTGCTTCCAAGCTGCACAATCTACAGGAATCCTCAATGTGTGATCAGTGGACCGATGAGATGCATGCCATGTCATCAACTCCGCTATGGATTTGCATCAGAACATGTGTTGTATTCTTGCAATGATGGGAAAGTGTCTCAAGACCTTTACCGGTGTCCGCTCACCCTGCAAGTCATCTCTATATCATTGTTCCCCACACTTTGGACAACTAGCCAAATCTCCATGCTCACGAGGAAAGAGAATACAATCATTACGGCAAGCATGGATGGTATCATAATCCATACCCACCGTTGTTAGCATCTTTTTCGCTTCATCTCTTGATGCGGGCATGGTATTTGGTGCAGGCAACATCTTCTAGAGCAACCTATGAAAAAGACACAATCCAAATGATGATTCTCAAAACAAACAATATCCAAATAATGAGTCAAATTAATGCAAGGGCTAACCTCATTAAGGCGGAGACACTTGTATCCGACCACCCATACTGTACTTGTAGATTCAAGATTGAGAGACAAGCATGTAGTTTAGACATCCTAGCACCTTCGTACAATTGTGTTGATTGCAATTCTCGCATTCTGACCTCAGACTCTGACATCACGTGTACGTGGGATGTAGTGCCCCTAAAAATGGAATTCCATCATGTCGACCATACCCTCATCATCATCCAGGAGACTATAGTCTTGCTGAAAGTGAGAAGGTATATGTGTACCCTCGTCACCCTCCTCATCCTGTTTTAAGATTTTGTGTAAATATAAGATCTTCTATTTCCTGGTATATACAATAAGATTGCGAACTTAAATAGCTTTGACTTATCGATGGTCCATCAACATGTGCAACACCAACGGGGGGTACTGGTTCCGGCTCCTCCCCATATATCTGCAAGTGGCACATGATAATACGACGTTGATGTCGTACTTCTCGCTTGCAATGAGTGCAATGATAGTATAACCTCTCCGTAAGCCACTTCATGCTCCCGAGCGTTGGTGCATCATCGAGCTTCCACTCGTCCCTTCCATCTACACTTATAAAATCACAGCATAAGCATGAAGAAGAGATATTAACAGTTATAAAATAGCATGTTTGAGCTTCTTTTGATGCTACAACAAAAAAGTGACTGTAAGCATCGCTATATAGCGACCTTTCCTCTGTTTCGTCGCTATATAGCGACGAATATGCATCGCTATATAGCGACGCTGTGGGTTAAAACCTGAAACTCTAATTGCGCGGCGTTTTCTTCATCCTATTCCCTAATCTCTCAAGTAAGCAAGCCAATATCTCCTCCCACCTATTTTCGACAACCTCCCACCTATTTCAAGCAACCTCCCACTCTATTTTCCACTCCTCACCCTTCTCCTACCTCTTGTACTCCCTCTCTACCCTTTTCCCTCTTTGGTTTCTTGAAAGGAAGTTCTTCAAGAGGTGAGTTTGTTTCAACAATGTAGGTTGTTTGTTTGTTAGCTTTAGTTTTGTGAGTGTTTCTTCTTGTATTGCTAAACCTGTAAACTAGTTTTCATGCTTGTTTTGAATGGATTGAAACAAAAACCGAGATTTCAAGAAAGAAAGAAAACTCACCTCTTTTTTCTGTATTTCTCTTCCTTCTCTTTCTCCTTGTCACCTCAATCTCCTCCTCTCCTTGTCTTCTTCTCTATTTCCCCCTTCTCTCATTCTCTATTTCCGCATAAGCTTATGCTTATGCTTTTCTCATTCCCCCTTCTCTATTTCCCCCTTCTCTATTTCCGCATAAGCTCATGCTTATGCTTCTCTCTTTCCCCCTTCTCTATTTCCCCCTTCTCTCATTCTCTATTTCCGCATAAGCTTATGCTTATGCTTCTCTCATTCCCCCTTCTCTATTTCCACATAAGCTCATGCTTATGCTTCTCTCTTTCCCCCTTCTCTATTTCCCCCTTCTCTCATTCTCTATTTCCGCATAAGCTTATGCTTATGCTTCTCTCATTCCCCCTTCTCTATTTCCCCCTTCTCTATTTCCGCATAAGCTCATGCTTATGCTTCTCTCTTTCCCCCTTCTCTATTTCCCCCTTCTCTATTTCTCTATTTCCGCATAAGCTTATGCTTATGCTTCTCTCATTCCCCCTTCTCTATTTCCGCATAAGCTCATGCTTATGCTTCTCTCTTTCCCCCTTCTCTATTTCCCCCTTCTCTTATTCTCTATTTCTGCATAAGCTTATGCTTATGCTTCTCTCATTCCCCCTTCTCTATTTCCCCCTTCTCTCATTCTCTATTTCCGCATAAGCTTATGCTTATGCTTCTCTCATTCCCCCTTCTCTATTTCCCCCTTCTCTCATTCTCTATTTCCGCATAAGCTTATGCTTATGCTTCTCTCATTCCCCCTTCTCTATTTTCGCATAAGCTCATGCTTATGCTTCTCTCTTTCCCCCTTCTCTATTTCCCCCTTCTCTCATTCTCTATTTCCGCATAAGCTCATGCTTATGCTTCTCTCATTCTCTATTTCCGCATAAGCTCATTCTCTATTTTGGCATAAGCTCATGCTTATGCTTCTCTCTTTCCCCCTTCTCTGTTTCCCCCTTCTCTCATTCTCTATTTCCGCATAAGCTTATGCTTATGCATGAGCTTATGCGGAAATAGAGAATGAGAGAAGCATAAGCTCATTCTCTATTTCCGCATAAGCTCATGCTTATGCTTCTCTCATTCTCTATTTTCGCATAAGCTCATTCTCTATTTCCGCATAAGCTCATTCTCTATTTCTGCATAAGCTCATTCTCTATTTCCACATAAGGTCATGCTTATGCTTCTCTCTTTCCCTCTTCTCTATTTCCCCCTTCTCTCATTCTCTATTTCCGCATAAGCTCATTCTCTAGCTTCTCTCTTTCCCCCTTCTCTATTTCCCCCTTCTCTCATTCTCTATTTCCGCATAAGCATAAGCATGAGCTTATTCTCTCTAACTCTTATTCTCGATTTCCCTCTTCTTCCTCTTCTCTTTCCTTTCCCTCTTCTTTCCCTCTTTCCTTTCCCACTTCTTTCTTCTTGAAATGCCTATGCCTATGCCTATGCTTATGTTTGTTTTTTTGTCTTTTGTTTTCGTGTTTGTGTCTATGTTAGACATGGGATCACGTCGCTCATCCGATGAGTACGGACAGCCTCGCAGGAGAAGAGCTCATGATCTTTATGCTCCAGAGGACTTTGATTCCTCTCAGGCGACTACCCCGAGGACTACCCTTGGTCCGACTCCTCTCGGACCTAGCACTACGACTACCCCTGGTCCGACTCCTCTTCCACATAGCACTGCGACTACCCCTCAAGAAACTCCTTTGCTAGCCGCGCATGGCTTTGTTGGGAGTCCCGTTGAGTTTGTAGCATAGATGAGCGATGAGGAGGCAGCGAGATTCTTCTCTTTGCTATCTCAAAGGACCTCAGCAATTCCCTCCCCTACACCGACGGGTGGACGTACTGCCCAGCCATCCCCTCGTGCCCCTTCGACCGCGGGGTCATCACCTGCGCATGCCTCTCGCAAGGGAAGGAAGAGTAGGATGGGCGGCTCATGTTGTGCTGACTCGGGAGATGTAGATGAGTCAGCACACTCACGCTCCTTTAGGTCTCCACTTGGTCCGGAGACACAGTATCAGTCAGGTCCCTTTCCCTCTCCTACTCCCACTGCTAAACATCTCTCCAGAAGCACTCGCGTAGCTTCCACTCCTTCTGACTATGCTACCGTTAATCCTCCTTAATCATTAGGGGATCTCTCCTATCAAATCACATCTGCCGGAGAGATAATAAAAGATAAAAAGGGCAAAGCAGTGATGGCCGCCATGAGGAGGTTGATGAGTCATCACTTCAAGAGCGGCATAAATACCAATTGGCGGTATCAAGATGCCCAAAAGAAGCAGGTGGTCATCGATGAGTTAAAACAAAGATACCCTAATCCGCCAAATGTGGAGTTTAATGACGGTTATATGTGAGAGCGCATGGGTTTGGTCTTGAAGCATCGTAGATCAACCTTGCATACTTCCATCACAAAGGGGTTGGCTAAACCCAGCTGGGAAGACAAAGCTGATTGGAAGTACTTCAAGAAGCAACATAGGGACCATCCTAAATTGTTCGAGGGTCAGAGGAGGGCTGTGAAGAGACAGCTGGATGTCATAGGTACTTTGAACTTTGGTGCAGGCAGATGGTATGCATTCGAGGCAATCGTGGTAAGTCTACTTCTTCTCATTTAATGTATTGTTCTATTTGTTTTACTACATATTACATCCACTTTAGCTAACTCTAACTCTCGTAAATTGGATCCACAGCAAGCTGCGATGGGTCGTCTTCCTATAGATGCAGAGACGCAACGTGCATTTCGGATAGGAACAAAGCCGTGGTTTATTGAGCAAGAGGCAATGGGAGCGACGGTCGATTGGGCTGAGGTGGCTGCTCGCACGGTATAAGTTTACTCCTACTTGTAATCTCACTTTTTAATTTAAGTTCCAATCTAATTTTTTATTTATATGGTTCACTCTTAGGGTCAAAGCTCAAGCGTCCCATCATCGGAGGCGAGCGATCAACAGGGCCAAGGATCAGACGCAGGTGGCGAGGACGAGGGAGAAGAGACAGGTGTCGAGGACCAAGGAACAGGCCAATAAGATGAGGATGATTCAGATTCGGATGAGTAGTAGTGGTAGTAGCATTTTGTATATCCGCTCGTTTGAGCAATTTTGTATCGCCCTTTCGAAAATGTAATTTTGTTACAAACAATGTTGTATATGTCCGACATGTATATGCTTTTGTTGCTCATTATTTCACAAGAGCGATTTTGTATCACCCTTTTCGCAAGGGAAATTTTGTTATAAAAAAACTTTGTTTTGTAATTACAAAAAAAAAACGATTAATGGGGCTAAACAGGGCCAAAAGGAAGCCTTGTTTAGCCCCACTAACCGTTTTTTTTAACTTCTGTTAATCGTCGCTATATAGCGACGTTTACCAGTGTTGCTATATAGCAACGATTAACAATGTCGCTATATAGCGACGTTTCCACTGTCGCTATATAGCGGCGTTTGCCAGTGTCGCTATATAGCGACGCTTTATAGTGACGGTCCTTTTTCGACGCTTTTAGTGACACTTATAGCAACGTTTGCGACCATGAAAAAAAAAATTTAATGTAAAAAGCGTCGGTATCTTCGTCGAAAAATGGCCTATGCTTTGTAGTGGGGACCGCCTAGGTGGAGGGGTGGCACATGGAGGAACCATGCCACCTTACATTTTATAATATTACTACCATGGATTATGTACAACACACCTTATGGGTCCTCTTACGTGGAAGGGTGGCACATGGTCATGCCCTGCCACCTTAACCCTGAGCCCTATGCACACCATATTTTATTATACTATTGCCACCCATACAAACACACACATATTAATGCCTTTTTCCTTAGACAAATTTATCCATAACAGTTCGCATGAAATATTAATCATGAACTCAAATAGTATTGACTTACTGATGATCCATTGCCACGTGCATGACTAATAGTGGGTACTGGTTCGAGCTCCTCCCCATACATCCAGAAGTCACGCATGACAATATGGCATTGATGTCGTACTTCTTGCTTGCAATGAGTGCAATGACAACACAACCTCTCCGTAATCCACTCTGCACTCTCGGGCATTGGTGCATCATCTGACGAGCTTCCACTCGTCCCTTCCATCTGCACACCTCAAAAATCACAACACAAAATGGAAGGAAATCCATTAAGATCCAAAAAATAGCCACCCATGAGCTCCTTTCCTCTCTTCTTAGATTAAGTGCCCTGAAGTGTCGCTATATAGCGATGCTTTTAGGATATTAAGTGTCGCTATATAGCGATTGACCAATGTTGCTATATAGCGACGCCTGGGGCTAAAACCCAAAACCCCGTACGACGTCGCCTTTCACAATTCTATTGCAGGAAAAGCAAAAATCTCTCCTCCAACCTTATATTCAATGACCTCGCTTTCATCCTCTCTCTTCCCCACACTTGTCACCCCTACCTAGCCCCTCTCCCAACACTTGTGCTCCCTCTCCACCCTTCTCTCTCTCTACTCGTGTGAAATGAAGTTTTTCAAGAAGGTGTGTCTCTTTATGCAATGTAGGTTCATTTTCTATCAGATTTCATTTTGTGAGTATTGAAGCATGTTTTTCCTTGCATTGCTAAGCCTATGTGCTAATTTTCATGCTTCATTTTCAGAGGTTAAGGGCAAAAAACGAGATTTGGTGAAAGAAAGAAGACTCACCTCTTCTCTTTTTGGTATTTATCTTCCTTCTCTTTCCCTTCCTTTCGTGCTTTCTCCTTGTTTATAGGCTTATGCTTGTCCAGTCAATCCAATCCCTTTGGAAAGTTGCTTCTCCAAACTCCTCCTTTCTCTAACTAGTTATCTAAAAAATGGTATGTTTCCTCTCTTTTGTAGAGCCAGTCCATGAGTCATCGAGCGGGACTTTTCCAGGTAAGAAAGTGCTTCCTCTCTTTTCCTATTTTTATTTCCGTTATTTGCATTGGCTTGCAGTAAGCGCTAGCTGCAGTGATGGGCATAGGAACCCTCTCCTTCCCTCTCTTCTCTTATTCCCTCTTTTGAATCCCCTCTTTCCCTCTTTTCCTCCCTCTTTGCCTCCCTCTTTTCCTCCCTCTATTATTTCCTTTTCTTCCTCCCCTCTCTTTTTCTCTCTTTTGCGTATGCTCATGCATGAGCTCATAAGCATATGCTTATGCTTATGCATGAGCATATGATCATATGATTATTCTTATACATGAGCTCATAAGCATATGCTCATATGCTTATGCTTATGCATGAGCTTATGCTCATATGCTTCTCTTTTGTCCTCTTCCTTCTCTTCTTTTTCCCTCTCTTTTTCCCTCTTCCTTCTCCTCTTTTCCTTCTCTTGCAGTTACATATGCTTATGCTCATATGCCCATGCATAAGCATAAGCATATGCTTTCTCTCTACCTCTCTTTTCATTCTACTCTTTCATCCTCTCTACTCTCTTCCTCTCTTTCAATCGTGTCCTTCTCTTCTTTTTCCCTCTCTTTTCTCCTCTCTTTCATCTCTTTTTCAATCTTTTCATAAGAATATGCTTATATGCTCATATGCTCATCCATAAGCATAAGCATATGATTTCTCTCTTTTCCCCTCTTTTCTTATTTTCCCCTAGACTTCTTTTTCCTTCTCTTTTCCCCTCTTCCTTCTCTTTTTCCCTCTCTTTTTTCCTCCCTTTTCTTCGTTTCCCCTCTCTTTTTCCCTCTCTTTTCCCCTCTTTCATCCTCTTTTCTCTCTTTTCATAAGCATATGCATTTGCGTATGCTTATGCTCATATGCTAAAGTAGATGCATGAGCATATAATGCTCATATGCTTATGTTAATACATGAGCATATGCTCATGCATAAGCATAAGCACATGCTTTCTCTTCTTTTTCCCTCTCTTTTTCCCTCTCTTTCATCTCTTTTTCTCTCTTTTCATACACATATGCCTTTGCTCTCTTTTCCCCTCCCTTTCATCCTCTTTTCTCTCTTTTCATAAGCATATGCATTTGCATATGCTTATGCTCATATGCTAAAGTAGATGCATGAGCATGTGCTCATATGCTTATGCTCATACATGAGCATATGCTCATATGCTCATGCATAAGCATAAGCACATGCTTTCTCTTCTTTTTCCCTCTTTTCTTCTCTCTTTCATCTCTTTTTCTCTCTTTTCATACGTATATGCATTTGCTCTCCTTTCCCCTCTCTTTTCTTTTTTCTCCTCTCTTTTCCCCTCTCTTCCCCTCTTTTCCTTCTACTCTTTCATCCTCTCTTCTCTCTTTCTCTCTTTCAATCGCTTCCTTCTCTTTGCCCCTCTCTTTCTCTCTTTTTCTTCTTTTCCCCTCTCTTTTTCCCACTCTTTTCTTATTTTCCCCTCTTCTTTTTCCTTCTCTTCTTTTTCCCTCTCTTTTCCCTTCCTCTCTTTCATCCTCTCTTCTCCCTTCCTCTCTTTCAATCGCTTCCTTCTCTACTCTTTTCCCTCTCTTGCATTTACGTATGCTTATGCTCATATGCTTATGCTTATGCATGAAAATATGCTCATATGCTTATGCTCATGCATGAGCATATAGATGCTCATATGCCCATGCATAAGCATAAGCATATGCTTTCTCTCTTCCCCTCTTTTCCTTCTAATCTTGCATCCTCTCTTCTCCCTTCCTCTCTTTCAATCGCTTCCTTCTCTGCTTTTTCCTTCTCTTTTTCCCTCTCTCTCTCTTTTTCTTCTTTTCCCCTTTCTTTTTTCCACTCTTTTCTTATTTCCCCTCTTCTTTTTTCTTTTCTTTTCCCCTCTACCTTCTCTCCCTTTTCCGTCTCTTTTCCCTTCCTCTCTTTCATCCTCTCTTCTCTCTTCCTCTCTTTCAATCGCTTCCTTCTCTACTCTTTTCCTTCTCTTGTATTTATGTATGCTTATGCTTATGGTCATATGCTTCTCTTTTCCCTCTCTCTTTTTCCCTCTCTTTCATCTCTTTTTCACTCTTTTCATATGCATATGCATTCCCTGTCTTTTCTTATTTCCTCCTCTCTTTTCTCTCTTTTCTCCTTAGCCGTATTCGGTTCTTTTTTCTTTTGCTCCTTGGCCGTATTTGGTTCTTTTTTTTTTTCAAAGAGATTCTAAATGGAACAACCACGCCCTCACCCACAGCTGTTCTCCCAAAACCCCAACCCGGTTTCCCATGTCGCACGGATTATAGACATAGATTCTCTGCTAGTTCATGTAAAAGAGAATATTGTGCAAGATAGCGATTGGGTGAAGTACAACATTCAGGTGCATGTGCATGGATGGGGTCCAAGGCAAAGGGTAGTGAAGCAGGGGCGACTGAGGAATGCACGACACAACCTATGAGATCTTCGTAGGTTTTGGAGAGACCACCACGACCACTGGAGCACCAAAGATGATTGTATAAAGGACATAATGGATTGTCTGGAGGCCTTCATGGATTGCCAGTACATAATCCCTGAAGAGCATGACTACATATTAGAAGAAGCTGAGGATGAGGTCCCCAGTGAGCCGTCTACCATCTCGGCTCGGATGAAAGTACCTCGGACACTAATGCGGAGCAGTAGACCTCCTCCACTATTTTGGCATTTTTGGAGAATGTCTCTTTTGAAGACAGATTTTGCTTAAGCATACTTTTGGAGACATATTTTGCGCTCTCTTTTTGTACATGAGAACTCTTGTTTAATAATAGTATTTTTTGTGATATTTTTTTAATATGAAAACCTTCTTGGATTCCACTTTTCTTTCATAAATATTTGTCATTTCAAAACTGGCTTTTCATAATTGTCTTAAGTAAATAATTATCCTTTCATAATTGTCCTTTCTACGTTGATGTCATTTCATAATTCTCACAAGTGATTAATTGTCTTTTCATAATTTCTTCATCAGTTTGGATTTCAGAATTGTCTTAAGTAATTAATTGTCTTTTCGGTTCTTACCCACTCTTGTGTTTGTTTTTGTCTTCGTGTTTGTGTCTACGTTTTTCCAATTCCCCCAAATTAGACATGGGATCCCGTCGCACAACCGATGAGTACGAAAACCCACATAGGAAGTGACATCATGATCTCTACTCTCCAAAGGACTTTGATTCCACTCAAGTGACTCCTCAGGGGCCTACCCCTGTGACTACCGACTCCTCTCAAACCTAGCACTGCAACTGCCCCTAGGGATCCTGTTGGAGGTGCAAATCTCTCATGGACAAAGGGGATAAGAAGGAGGAGAAAGGGTTGAATTATCCCACATACAAAGGTGTGTGGAAGATGAAGGGACATAAATAGTCCAAGTTGCCCCTCCTATCTTCAATTCCCCCAAGCTTGCCTTTTGTGGAGGTTGGAGGGCTGGCTAGGCAAGGGTGCCTTATGGCAGGGGTGGGGACCTGCCATACACACATGCCAGAGCCTCCGTAGTGGCCATGAAGGTTGTGCACTTCCGTGAGGTGCTAGCGGTCTTGGCGGGGGGCACGCTAGGCACATGCTCTTGGATTCTAACAGATCCTCCTTTGCTAGTAGCCCATGGCTTTTCCGGGAGTCGTGACGAGTTTGTGGCACAGATGGGTGTTGACTCTATGCCAACATGAACTTATGTAGAAAGAGAATGTGATACAACTTTGTGTTACAACTTTGTGATACAACTTTATGATACAACTTTGTGTTACAACTTCTACATACGACTTCTACATGTAGAAAGAGAATGTGTTACAACTTTGTATGTAGAAAGAGAATGTGATACAACTTTGTGTTACAACTTCTACATACGACTTCTACATGTAGAAAGAGAATGTGTTACAAATTTGTGTTACAATTCCTACATGCAGATGAAGGAAAGAGAGGATAAAAGAGAGAAGGAAAAAGAGAGAAAAGGTGAGGATAAAAGAGAGAAAAAGAGAGAAGGAAAGAGAGGAGAAAGGAGAGAAAAAGAGAGGAGAAAAAGAGAGAAAAAGAGAGGAGATAAGAGAGGAAATTTACCACAAAAAGAGAAGGAAAGAGAGGATAAAAGAGAGAAGGAAAAAGAGAGAAAAAGAGAGAAGGAAAGAGAGGAGAAAAGAGAGGAGGGAAAGAGAGAAAAAGAGAGAAGGAAAGAGATGAGAAAAGAGACAAAAAGAGAAGGAAAGAGAGGAGATAAGAGAGGAAAATTACCACGAAAAGAGAAGGAAAGAGAGGATAAAAGAGAGAAGGAAAAAGAGAGAAAAAGAGAGAAGGAAAGAGAGGAGAAAAGAGAGGAGGGAAAGAGAGAAAAAGAGAGAAGGAAAGAGATGAGAAAAGAGACGAAAAGAGAAGGAAAGAGAGGAGATAAGAGAGAAAAAGAGAGACAAAAAAAGAAGGAAAGAGAGGATAAAAGAGAGAAGGAAAAAGAGAGGAAAATAGAGAGTGCAATCCCTTTCTTCAATCATGCTTTCCCTTTCCATCATTCATGCAATCCCTTTCTTCAATCATGCAATCCCTTTTCATCATTCATGCAATACCTTTCTTCATTCACGCAATCACTTATTTCCATCATTCACTATGCAATCCTTTTCTTGGAAGTGAAAGGGGAAGGAAAAGGGAAGGAAAACGAAAAACATCTAAGACTGTCGGAGCACGTCTATATCCGTGTCTAACAGTGTGTCTATAGGCACGACTGCCTGTTTCCAAAAGGCAGATGCGTCTATAGATGCATTGTTAGATGTGCTCTTAGACACGTCTATAGACACGCTCCGACAGACTCACTTTTTTTAGAACTTGAAAAGGACATGCGCCCAACATAAAAAAACAATACTAGTACCAAAACATTCGTTCCTTGCATACGACAAAGGACGAATCCAAAGAGAGCAACTTTTAAAGAAGATCAACCGTCAAGAGACTTACCTTGGATAGAGATATGGAAGCTTCTTGTCCTTCTTCAAAGCTGCTTCTCTTTCTTCTCTTCCTTGTTCACCCTCTTAGTATGCATCTAGCCGCATCCAAATGCGGTTTCCTTGGAGCCTGCATAAACTGACTTACCAATCCAACAGCATAGCTCAAATCTGGCCTGGTAATAGTCATATAAATCAAACTTCCTACTATGTGTCTGTACATAGTAGGGTCTTCCAGAAGCTCACTTGCATCTGCGCTTAGCTTCACATTCTGCTCCAAAGGAACTGAAATAGGCTTATAGCATGTCATCCCATATTTAGACAGCATGTCCAATCCATACTGCCTCTACAAGAGCTGTATCCCACTTGGTGATCTAATCACCTCAATGCCCAAGAAATAACGCAGCTCTCCCAAATCCTTCATCTCAAACTTCTGCTTCAATAGCATTTTCACATGAAGGATATCTTCATCACTATCACCTGTGATGATCAAATCATCGACATAAATGACAAGCAGCATAATACCTTTCTGTGTTTTTCTCACATAAAGTCAAAAATTTGCCTTGGAAATCTGAAAGCCAATAGTGACAAGATACTGTCCTATCTTGTCAAACCATGCTCTAGGTGCTTGCTTCAAGCCATACAAGGCTTTCTTCAACCTGTAAACAAACTCAGGATGAATAGTATGAACATAACCTGGTGGCTGCTCCATAAAGACCTCTTCTTGCAAATCACCATGCAAGAAGGCATTCTTTACATCCATCTGATGTAAAGACCATCCCTTTGATGCAGCCATAGCAATGACTGCTCTTACGGTTGCCATCCTTGCAACCGGACTGAATGTTTCTTCATAATCAATCCCATATGTTTGTGCATACCCCTTGACAACTAATCTTGCCTTGTATCGGTTCACAGAACCATTTGCATTGTGCTTCACCTTATAAACCCACTTACAGCCAATTGCATTCTTGTCTTTAGGCAAAGGCACCAATTCCCATGTAGCATTTGCTTCCAAGGCATCCATTTCTTCATCCATGGCTTTCTCCCATTTTTCTTTTCCCATGGCTTGCTCAAAAGAAGTGGGTTCTAGTTCCTGTATCACTTTGACCATATAGGCATAGTGAATGGTTGTAAATCCATCATATTTCAGCCTATCCACAGGATATCTAGCTTTGGTAGACCTGCGCAAAATAGGCTCACTTCTAGGTGCTCTCAAGACATCCCTGGTCTTCCTTACATTACCTCCCCTCTCCCATTCCACTCCTCATTCCCACTTCCACTTCCCATTACTCACTTGCTACACACATTTGCAAACTATTAATATATTATTATACAATTTTTTATACTATTTGCAAACTTACAAGTGGGCAAAATCACACGTGTCAAAGCGATCCTATCGTGGTCATATAACAACTGTACTTTTATTCAAGGGCGTATTTATCCTCATCAACAAGCTTATTTCAACTTTTATTTTGACACAATACTCAAGGCTTGAAGTGCATGATTTGTGCACGAGGTGTTTACTTTGTTGTATCAAAATTGTTTGCCACACACACACACATATACATATACCGAGAATTTGCTAATATTATTGCATCTACATTTCTCCGATGGGCACAAAACTTTGTACACTCCTCAACCTAGGTCATATTGACTTGCATACAAAGTGGTTCACCCATCCCATAAGTACTTGTTTTGATAACACACCTGCAAACGTATTTCATGACGATTGTGCATAAGACTAGGAACAAAATGGTGTATAATGTGCAATCGACTATGCAAAGCATATCCAATGGACACAAGACTTTGCATGTTCTTCAACCTAGGCAGTATTGACTTGTGTGCAAAGTGGCATCCCCATCCGATAAGTACTTGTTTGAAAAACACGCCTAGGATCGTGTTTTTTGATGGTTATGCATGACACCAAGGCAAAAATGGTATTTAATACTCAGTCTACCATGCAAAGCATATCCGATGGGCACAATACTTTGCACGTGCCTCAAAAGCGGTGGTATGGTGTTCCATGCAAAGTAGAATGCCCATTCAATATGTACTTGGTATGATAATACACCTAAGAGCGTGTTCTTCGACGGATGTGCATAACACTAGGGGAAAAACGGTGTATAATGTGTGATCCCCCATGCAAAGCATAATCGATAGACACAATACTTTGCATGCACATCAACCTAGTTGAAATTGACTTTCTTACAAAGTGGCTCCCCCATCCAACAAGTACTTTTTTGAATATCACACCTAGGACCATGTTTTTTAATGGTTGTCCATGACACTAAGGCAAAAATGATGTTTTATGCTTGATCGACAATGTAACGCATATCCGATAGTCACAATACTTTGCACACGTCTCAACCTAGGTGTTATTGACTTACATGCAAAGTGGCATGCCCATCCCATAAGTACTTAGTCAAATAACACATCTAGGACCACGTTTTTTGACGGTTGTGCATGACACTAAGACCAAAACGGTGTTTGATGCTTGATCGACAATGGAAAGCATATCCGATTGGCACAATACTTTGCATGAGCCTCAAAAATTGTGGTATTGCATTGCATGCAAAGTGGTACACCGATCCAATAAGCAGTTGGTCGGATAACACACCTAAAAGCGTGTTTTTTTATGGTTGCGCATGACATTGAGGCATAAATGGAGTTTAATACATGATATACCATGCAAAATACATCTGATGGGCACAATATTTTGCACCCATCTCAACCTAGGTGTTATTGAGTTGCATGAAAAGTGCCGTGTCCATTAGATAAGTACTTGATCCGATAACACACCTAGGACTGTGTTTTTTTACAAATGTACATGACACTAAGGCAAAAACGGTATTTAATGCTCAATCGACCATGCAATGCATATCCGATTGGCACAATACTTTACTTCCACCTTAACCTAGGTGGTATTGACTTGTTTGAAAAAAGGCACACCCATCAGATAAGTACTTGGTTGGATAACACACCTAAGGGCGTGTTTTTTTACGAATGTGCATATCACTAGGGGGAAAACGGTGTATAATGCATGATCGACCATGCGAAGCATATCCGATGGTCATAATACTTTTCATGTACCTCAACCTAGTTTAACTTGACTTGGGTGCAAAGTGGAGCCCCCATCCGATAAGTACTTGTTTGAATAACACACCTAGGACCGTGTTTTTTTATGGTTGTGCATTACACTAAGGCAAAAACGGAGTTTTATGCTTGATCGACAATGCAAAGCATATCCGATGGGCATAATACGATGCGAGTCGGGTGGGGGAAGTGGAGGCGCAGGCGAGGGCAGAGGCGGAGGGCGGGAAGGTTGGAGGGCGGGGGACGGAGGCGAGAGTGGAGGCGGGGGTCGAAGGTGAGGGGGAGGGATGGCGGTGGAAGCGAGGGCGGGAGGCCGGGAGGCAGAGGGAGCGGGGGTGGAAAGCGAAGGTGGGGGCTGAGGATGAAGGGCGAGGGGGGGTGAAGAGGCGAGGGCGGGGGACGGCACACCTTAAACTGGGTGAAATTAACTTACATGCAAAGTGGAGCACCCATCCCATAAGTACTTGATCGAATAACATACCTAGCAGCGTGTTTTTTTATGGATGTGCATAACACTAGAGAAAAACTGGTATTTAATGCTCGATCAACCATGCAAAGGATATCCGATGGGCATAGAACTTTTCTGATGCCTCAACCTAGGTGGTATTGACATGACACTAAGGCAAAAACGGTGTTTTATGCGTGATCGACAATGTAAAGCATATCCGATGGGCATAATACTTTGCACACATGTTAAACTAGGTGAAATTGACTTACATGCAAAGTGCAACACCCATCCCATAAGTACTTGATCGAATAACATACCTAGCAGCGTGTTTTTTTATGGATGTGCATGACACTAGAGCAAAAATGGTATTTAATGCTCGATCGACCATGCAAAGGATATCCAATGGGCACAATACTTTTCCTATGCCTCAACCTAGGTGGTATTGAAATTTTTTCAAAGAGGCATACCCATCTAATAAGTACTTGGTCAAATAACATACCTAAGGGCATGTTTTTTTGCGGATGTGCATATCACTACGGCAAAAACGGTGGATAATGCGTGATCGACCATGCAAAGCATATCCGATGATCACAATACTTTGCATGCACCTCAACCTAGTTGAAACAGACTTGCATGCAAAGTGGAGCACCCATCCCATAAGTACTTGATCGAATAACATACCCAGTAGCGTGTTTTTTTATGGATGTGCATGAAACTAAGGCAAAAACAGTGTTTTATGCTTAATCGACAATGCAAAGCATATCCAATGGGCATAATACTTTTCACACACCTTAAAATATGTGGAATTGATTTACATGCAAAGTGGCATTCCCATCAAATAAGTACTTGATCGGATAACATACCTAGCAGCGTGTTTTTTTACGGATGTGCATGACACTAAGGCCAAAATGGTAATTAATGCTCGATCGACCATGCAAAGCATATCCGATGGACACAATACTTTTCCTACACCTTAACCTAGGTGGTATTTATATGTTTTCAAAGAGGCACACCCATCCGATAAGTACTTGGTCAGATAACATAGCTAAAGTTGTGTTTTTTTGCGGATGTGCATATCACTATAGGAAAAACGTTGTATAATGTAAGATTGACCATGCAAAGCATATCCGATGGTCACAATACTTTGCACGCACCTAAACCTAGTTGAAATGGACTTGCATGCAAAGTGGAGCCCCCATCCGGTAAGTACTTGTTTGAATAACACACCTAGGACCGTGTTTTTTAATTGTTGTGCATGACACTAAGGAAAAAATGGTATTTTATGCTTGATCGACAATGCAAAGCATATCCGATGGGCACAATACTTTGCACACACTTTCAACTAGTGGAGTTGACTTAGATGCAAAGTGGTGCACCCATCCCATAAGTACTTGATCGGATAACATACCTAGCAGCTCGGGGGGGTCACTCATCATATGTAACCCTATCACGTGAGTTCAACAGAAGGATATTTTTTATTTCTAAAATTTACAGAAATAAATATACATAAGGGACTATTTAAAATAATTTTGGAAAAAAATTACAGATTTGTATAGAAAAGGGGTACATTTTATTGATGAAAAATTTACAAATAAGGGATTTAAAAAATAGGCCTTGAACGCACGTGATATAGAGGGTTTATACATAGTGACCCCCCCGAGCCTAGCAGTGTGTTTTTTTTATGGATGTGCATGACACTAGAGCAAAAATGGTATTTAATGCTCGATCGACCATGCAAAGGATATTCAATGGGCACAATACTTTTCCTACACCTCAACCTAGGTGATATTTAAATGTTCTCAAAGAGGCACACCCATCCGATAAGTACTTGGTCAGATAACATACCTAAGGGTGTGTTTTTTTGCAAATGTGCATATCACTACGGGAAAAATGGTGGATAATGCGTGATCGACCATGCAAAGCATATCCAATGGTCACAATACTTTGCACGCCCCTTAAACTAGTTGAAACAAACTTGCATGCAAGGTGGAGCCCCCATCTAAGAAGTACTTGTTTGAATAACACACCTAGGACCATGTATTTTTATGGTTGTGCATGACACTAAGGCAAAAACGGTGTTTTATGCTTGATCGGCAATGCAAAGCATATCCGATGGGCATAACACTTTTCACACACCCTAAAATAGGTATAATTGACTTACATGCAAAGTGGCATTCCTATCCCATAAGTACTTGATCGCATAACATAACTAGTAGCATGTTTTTTTACGGATGTCCATGACACTAAGGCCAAAATGGTAATTAATGGTCGATCAACCATGCAAAGCATATCCGATGGGCACAATGCTTTTCCTATGCCTTAATCTAGGTGGTATTGACATGTTTTCAAAGAGACACACCCATCCGATAAGTACTTGGTCAGATAACATACCTAAGGGCGTGTTTTTTTGCGGATGTGCATATCACTACAGGAAAAGCATTGTATAATGCGTGATCGACCATGCAAAGCATATCTGATGTCACAATAATTTGCATGCACCTCAACCTAGTTGAAAAAATTTTGTGCGCAAAGTGGAGCCCCCATCCGATAGGTACCTGTTTGAATAACACACCTAGGACCGTGTTTTTTTATGGTTGTGCATGACACTAAGGCAAAACCAATGTTTTATGCTTGATCCACAATGCAAAGCATATCTGATGGGCACAATACTTTGCACACACATTCAACTCGGTGTAATTGACTTACATGCAAAGTGGTGCACCAATCCCATAAGTACTTGATCGGATAACATACCTAGCAGTGTGTTTTTTTACGGATGTGCATGACACTAGAGCAAAAATGGTATTTAATGCTTGATCGACCATGCAAAGGATATCCGATGGGCACAATACTTTTCCTATGCCTCAACCTAGGTGATATTGAAATGTTCTCGAAGAGGTACACCCATCCGATAAGTACTTGGTCAGATAACATACCTAAGGGCATGTTTTTCTGTGGATGTGCATATCACTATGGGAAAAATGGTGGATAATATGTGATCGACCATGCGAAGCATATCCGATGGTCACAATACTTTGCACGCACCTCAACCTAGTTGAAATGGACTTGTGTGCAAAGTGGAGCCCCCATATGAGAAGTACTTGTTTGAATAATAGACCTAGGACCGTGTTTTTTTATGGTTGTGCATGACACTAAGGCAAAAATGGTGTTTTATGCTTGATCGTCAATGCAAAGCATATCCGATGGGCACAATACTTTTTACACACCTTCAACTAGGTGTAATTGACTTACATGCAAAGCAGGGTGCCCATCCCATAAGTACTTGATCGGATAACATACCTAGCGGCGTGTTTTTTTACGGATGTGCATGACACAAGCAAAAATGGTATTTAATGCTCGATCGACAATACAAAGAATATCCAATGGGCACAATACTTTTCCTATGCCTTAAACTAGGTGGTATTGACATGTTCTCAAAGAGGCACACCCATCCAATAAGTACTTGGCCAGATAACATACCTAAGGGCATGCTTTTTTATGGATGTGCATATCACTAGGGAAAAAATGGCGTATAATGCGTGATCGACCATGCAAAGCATATCCGATGGTCACAATACTTTGCACGCACCTCATCCTAGTTGAAACAGACTTTCATGCAAAGTTGGGCCCCCATCTGAGAAGTACTTGTTTGAATAACACACCTAGGACCCTGTTTTTTAATGGTTGTGCATGACACAGGCAAAAATGGTGTTTTATGCTTGATCGACAATGCAAAGCATATCCGATGGGTACAATACTTTGCACACACCTTAAACTAGGTGGAAAGGACTTACATGCAAAGTGGCACCCATCCCATAAGTACTTGATCGAATAACATACCTAGCAGCGTGTTTTTTTACAGATGTGCATGACACTAAGGCAAAATATGTATTTAATGCTCGATCGACCATGTAAAGCATATACGATGGGCACAAAACTTTTCCTACACCTCAACCTAGGTGGTATTGACATGTTCTCAAAGAGGCACACCCATCCAATAAGGACTTGGTCAGATAACACACCTAAGGGCATGTTTTTTTGCGGATGTGCATATCACTACAGGAAAAACAGTGAATAATGTGTGATTGACCATGCAAAGTATATCCAATGGTCACAATACTTTGCACACACCTCAACCTAGTCCAAACAGGCTTGCATGCCAAAGTGGATCCCCCATCCGATAAGTACTTGTTTGAATAACACACCTAGGACCATGTTTTTTTATGGTTGTGCATTACACTAGAGCAAAAATGGTATTTTATGCTTGATCAACAATGCAAAGCGTATCCGATGGGCATAACACTTTGCACACACCTTAAACTAGGTGGAATTGACTTACATGCATAGTGGCATGCCCATCCCATAAGTACTTGATTGGATAACATACCTAGCAACGTGTTTTTATACGGATGTGCATGACATTGAGGCAAAAAAGGTATTTAATGCTCGATCGACCATGCAAAGCATATCTGATGGGCACAATAATTTTCCTATGCCTTAATCTAGGTGGTATTTACATGTTTTCAAAGAGGCACACCCATCCGATAAGTACCTGGTCATATAACACACCTAAGGGCGTATTTTTTTGCAGATGTGCATATCACTATAGGAAAAACGGTGTATAATGCATGATCGACCGTGCAAAGCATATCCTATGGTCATAATACTTTGCATGCACCTCAATCTAGTTGAAACAGACTTATGTGCAAAGTGGAGTCCCCATTTGATAAGTACTTGTTTGAATAACACACCTAGGAGTGTGTTTTTTTATGGTTGTGCATTACACTAAGGCAAAAATGGTGTTTTATGCTTGATCGACAATGCAAAGCATATCTGATGGGCATAACACTTTGCAAAAACCTTAGAATAGGTGGAATTGACTTACATGCAAAGTGACATTCCCATCCCATAAGTACTTGAGCGGATAACATACCTAGCAGCGTGTTTTTTTACGGATGTGCATGACACTAAGGCAAAAATGGTATTCAATGCTCGATCAACCATGCAAAGCATATCCGATGGGCACAATACTTTTCCTACGCCTCAACCTAGGTGGTATTGAAATTTTTTCAAAGAGTACACCCATCCCATAAGTACTTGGTCAGATAACATACCTAAGGGCAGTGTTTTCTGGCGACGAATGTGCATATCACTACAGAAAAAACGGTGGATAATGTGTGATCGACCATGCAAAGCATATCCGATGGTCACAATACTTTGTACACACCTCAATCTAGTTGAAACGGACTTGTGTGCAAAGTGGAGCCCCCATCTGAGAACTACTTGTTTGAATAACACACGTAGGACCGTGTTTTTTATGGTTGTGCATGACACTAAGGCAAAAATGGTGTTTTATGCTTGATCGACAATGCAAAGCATATTAGATGGTCACAATACTTTGCATAAACCTTCAATTAGGTGGAATTAACTTACATGTAAAGAGGCACACCCATCCCTTAAGTACTTGATCGGATAACATACCTAGCAGCATGTGCTTTTATGGATGTGCATGACACTAGAGCAAAAATGGTATTTAATGCTCGATCAACAATGCAAGGGATATCAGATGGGCACAATACTTTTCCTATGCCTCAACCTAGGTGGTATTGACAAGTTTTCAAAGAGGCACACCCATCCGATAAGTACTTGGATAGATAACACACCTAAGGGCATGTTTTTTTGCGGATGTGCATATCACTACAGGAAAAATGGTGTATAATGTGTGATCGACCATGGAAAGCATATCCAATGGTCACAATACTTTGCATGCACCTCAACCTAGTTGAAGCAGACTTGCATACAAAGTGGAGCCCCCATCCGATAAGTACTTGTTTGAATAACACATCTAGGACCGTGTCTTTTTATGGTTGTGCATTACACGAGCAAAAATGGTGTTTTATGCTTGATCGACAATGCAAAGCATATCTAATGGGCATAACACTTTGCACACACCTTAAACTAGGTGGAATTGACTTACATGTACAGTGGCATGCCCATCCCATAAGTACTTGATCGGATAACATACCTAGCAGCGTGTTTTTTTATGGATGTGCATGACACTAAGGCAAAAATGGTATGTAATGCTCGATCGACCATGCAAAGCATATCTGATGGGCACAATAATTTTCCTATGCCTTACTCTAGGTGGTCTTGACATGTTTTCAAAGAGGCACACCCATCCGATAAGTACCTGGTCATATAACACACCTAAGGGCGTATTTTTGTGCAGATGTGCATATCATTATAGGAAAAACGGTGTATAATGCGTGATCGACCATGCAAAGCATATCCTATGGTCACAATACTTTGCACGCACCTCAATCTAGTTGAAACAGACTTGTGTGCAAAGTGGAGTCCCCATCCGATAAGTACTTGTTTGAATAACACACCTAGGAGTGTGTTTTTTTATGGTTGTGCATTACACTAAGGCAAAAATGGTGTTTTATGCTTGATCGACAATGCAAAGCATATCCGATGGGCATAACACTTTGCACACACCTTAGAATAGGTGGGATTGACTTACATGCAAAGTGACATTCCCATCCCATAAGTACTTGAGCGGATAACATACCTAGCAGCATGTTTTTTTATGGATGTGCATGACACTAAGGCAAAAATGGTATTTAATGCTCGATCGACCATGCAAATCATATCCGATGGGCACATTACTTTTCCTACACCTTAACCTAGGTGGTATTGACATGTTTTCAAAGAGGCACACCCATCCGATAAGTACTTGGTCACATAACACACCTAAGGGAGTGTTTTTTTATAGATGTGCATATCACTACAGGAGAAATGTTGTATAATGCATTATCGACCATGTAAAGCATATCCGATGGTCACAATACTTTTCACGCACCTCAACCTAGTTGAAATAGACTTGCATGCAAATTGGAGCCCCCATCCGATAAGTACTTGTTTGAATAACACACCTAGGCCCGTGTTTTTTTATGGTTGTACATGACACAGGCAAAAACGGCATTTTATGCTTGATCGACAATGCAAAGCATATCTGATGGGCACAATATTTTGCACACACCTTAAACTAGGTGAAATTAACTTTCATGCAAATTTGCACACCCATCCCATAACTACTTGATCTGATAACCTACCTAGCAGCATGTTTTTTTATGGATGTGCATGACACTAAGGCAAAAATGGTATTTAATGCTTGATCGACCATGCAAAGGATATCTGATGGGCACAATAGTTTTCCTAGGCCTCAACCTAGGTGGTATTGATTTGTTTCCAAAGAGGCACACCCATCCAATAAGTACTTGGTTATATAACACACCTAAGGGCGTGTTTTTTTACAGATGTGCATATCACTAGGGAAAAAATGGTGTATAATGCGTGATCGACCATGCAGAGCATATCCGATGGTCACAATACTTTGCATGCACCTCAACCTAGTTGAAATGGACTTGCATGCAAAGTGGAGCTCCAATTTGAGAAGTACTTGTTTTAATAACACCCCTAGGACCGTGTTTTTTTATGGTTGTGCATGACACTAAGGCAAAAACGATGTTTTATGCTTGATCCACAATGCAAAGCATATCCGATGGGCACAATATTTTCACACACCTTAAACTAGGTGGAATTGACTTACATGCATAGTGGCATGCCCATCCCATAAGTACTTGATCGGATAACATACCTAGCAGTGTGTTTTTTTATGGACGTGCATGACACTAAGGCAAAAATCGTATTTAATGCTCGATCGACCATGCAAAGCATATCCGATGGGCACAATACTTTTCCTACACCTCAACCTAGGTGTTATTGACTTGTTTCAAAGAGGCACACCCATGCAATAAGTACTTGGTCAAATAACACATCTAAGTGTTTTTAAGGCCTGGATGCTCAAAGAAGGTAAAGGACTACAATGTTTTGCCCCACTAATGGTTTTTTTTTGTAATTACAAAAAAAAGTTTTTTATTACAAAATTTCCCTTGCGAAAAGGGTGATACAAAATCGCTCAAATGAAATGATCGAGTAACAAAAGCATATACATGTCGAAGATATACAACATTGTTTATTACAAAATTACCCTTTCAAAAAGGGTGATACAAAATCGCTCAAACGAGCCGATATACAAAATGATATACATGGCGAAGTATATGCACACTACTACTTATTCGAATCATCATCATCCTTCTCGTCCTTGTCTTGCTGGCTTGATCCTTGGTCCTCGTGAGCTGCACCTGCTCCTTGACCCTCATGAGCTGCACCTAATCCCTGGCCATCGTGATCGCTTGCCTTCGACAATGGGACACCCAAGCTTTGACTCTAAGAGTGAAACCACATTAATTGAAAATTAGATTGGAAATTCAAGAATATAACAATTTACTTCAAGAATAAAAAGTGAGATTACAAGTAGGAGACAACTTATACCATGTGAGTAGCCACCTCAACCCAATCGACCGTCGCTCCCATTGCCTCCTGCTCAATAATGGCTTTGTTCCTATGCAAAATGCGTGTTGCGTCTCTGCATTTGTAGGAAGACGAGCCATCATAACTTGCTGTGGACCCAATTTACGAGAGTTAGATAAAGTGCATGTAATATGTAGTAAAACAAATTGAACCATGGTTGCCTCGAACGCCAACCGTCTGCTTGCACCAGTGCAAAGTACCTAGGGCATCTAGCCATCTCCTCGCAGCCCTCCTCTGACCCTCAAACATTTCGGGATGGTCCCTTTTCTGCTTCTTAAAGAACTTCTAATCAGCTTTGTCTGCCCAGCTGGGTTTAGCTATCCCCTTGGCGATGGAAGTATGCAAGTTTGATCTACGATACTTTAAGACCAAACCCATGCACTCTCGCATGTAATTCTCATTGAACTCCCAATTTGGTGGGTTAGGGTATTTTTCTTTTAATTCATCGATGACCGCCTGCTTCTTTTGGTCATCTTGATACCACCAATCAGTAGCAATGCAGACCTTGAAGTGGTGGCTCATCAACCACCTCATGGTGGCCATCACTGCTTTGCCCTTCCTATCTTCTATTATCTCTCCGGTAGCCATGATTTGATAGGAGAGGTCCTCGATTGGGTAAGGAGGACTCATGGTAGTGGCAGAGTCAGAGAGTGAGTGAAAGTTGTGCGAGCACTTTCGGAGTGAGGAGTAGCAATGGGAGTAGAAGAGGGCAAGGGACTTGACTAGTACTGTGTCTCGGGACCAAGTGGAGACCTATAGGGATGTGAATGTGCTGACTCATCTATGTCTCCCGAGTCAACACAACATAAGCAGCCCCTCCTACTCCTTTCCCTTATGATAGGCATGCCCAGGTGATGACGCCTTGGTTGAAGGGGCACGAGGGGATGGCTGGGCTGAGGTCCTCTGAGATAGCAGAGAGAAGAATTTCACTGCCTTCTCATCGGTAATCTATGCTACAAACTCGTCGAGACTCCCGAAAAAGCCATGGGCTACTAGCAAAGGAGTTCCCCAAGGGGTAGTCGCAGTGCTACATCCGAGAGGAGTCGAGCCAAGGGTAGTCGCAACGCTACATCCGAGAGGAGTCAAGGGCCAGGGGTAGTCACAGGGGTAGGCCCCTGAGGTGTCGCCTGAGAGGAATCAAAGTCCTCTAGAGAATAGAGATCGTGCTGTCTCCTCCTGTGAGGCTGTCTGTACTTGTCGGACGTGTGACATGATCCCATGTCTAACGTAGACACAAACACAAAAACAAAAACAAAAAACATAGGCATAGGCATATGCTTATGAAAAGAAGACAAAAAGGGAGGAAGAGAGAAGAGAAAGAAGAAAGGAGGAAAAAAGAAGAGAAAGAAGAGAGAAGGAGAAGGAGAGGAGAAAGAAGAGAGGAAAAAAGAAGAGAAAGAAGAGAGAAGGAGAAGGAGAAGGACATGCATAGGCATATGCTTATGAAAAGAAGAGAAAAAGAAGAGAAAGAAAGGAGAAGGATATGCATAGGCATAGGCATATGCTTATGAAAAGAAGAGAAAGAGTGAGGAAAAAAGAAGAGAAGGGAAGGAGAAGGAGAAGGATAAGGAGAGAGGAAAAGAGGAGAAGGAGACATATGCTCATGCATAAGCATAAGCATAAGAGAAAGAAGAGGGAAAAAGAGCATAAGCATAAGAGAAAGAAGAGAGAAAGGATATGCTTATTCTTATGCATGAGCATATGAGCATAAAAGAAAAAGAGAGAAAGATTAAGCATAGGCAAATACATATGCTTATGAAAAGAGATCGAAAGAGGGGGAAGAGGGGGAGGAAGAGAGAGGAAAAGAGGAAAATGAGACATGCTCATGCATAAGCATAAGCATAAAAGAGAAAGAGAGAAAGCTTAGGCATAGGCAAATACATATGCTTATGAAAAGACATTGAGAGAGGGGAAAGAGAGGAAAAGAGATTGAAAGAGGGGATGAAAGAGGGAAAAAAGAAGAGGGAAAAAGAGCATAAACATAAGAGAAGGAAGAGGGGGGCAGGCCATTGAAAGAGTGAAAAAAGAAGAGAAAGAAAGGAGGAAGAGGGAAAAAAGCTCGGGGGGGTCACTCATCATATGTAACCCTATCAAATGAGTTCAACAAAAGGATTTTTTTTATTTCTAAATTTTACAAAAATAAATATACATAAGGGACTATTTAAACTAGTTTTGGAAAAAATTTATAGATTTGTATAGAAAAGGGATACATTTTATTAATGAAATTTTTTACAGATAAGGGACTTTAAATATAGGCCTTGAACGCACGTGATATAGAGGGTTTATACATAGTGACCCCCCGAGGGAAAAAGAGATTGAAAGAGGGGATAAATAAGAGGGAAAAGGAAGAGAAGGAAGAGAGGAAGAGAGGGAAAGAAGAGGGAATAGGGGAAGAGAGGGGAAAGAAGAGAGGGAAAGAAGAGGAAATAGGGGAAGAGAGGGTTCCTACACCCATTTGTAGCTAGCACTTAAGGCGCTAGGTGCACGCCAATGCGAATAACAAAAATAACAAAAGGAAAAAAGAGGAAGCACTTTCTTGCCTGGAATAGTCCCGCTTGGTGTTTTGTGGACTGGCCCTACAAAAGAGAGAAAACATATTATTTTTCAAACAACTAGTTAGAGGAAGAAGGAGTTTAAAGAAGCAACTTCTCAAAGGGATTGGATTGAGGAGACAAAGCATAAGCCTACAAACAAGGAGAAAGCATAAGCCTACAAACAAGGAGAAAGAGGAGGAGAGAAATACCAAAAAGACTAGAAGAGGTGAGTCTTCTTTCTTTCACAAAATCTCATTTTTTGTCTTTAACTCTTGAAAATCAAGCATGAAAACTAGCACATAGCCTTAGCAATACAAGGAGAAACATCTTCAACACTCACAAAACAATATCTCACAAAAAACGAACCTACATTGCTTAAAGAGACTCACCTTCTTGAAAAACTTCTTTTCACACAAGCAAAGAGGGAGAAGGGTGGAGAGCGAGCACAAGTGTTAGGAGAGGAGTTGAATAGCGGTGAGGAGTGGAGAATAGAGAGGAGGAAAGCGAGGTTGTCAGATATAAGGTGGGAGGAGAGATTGCTTTTCTCACAATAGAGATGCTAAAGAAAGCACCGCACCACACAGTTTAAGCCCACAATGTCGCTATATAGCGATGCTTATCAGTCGCTATATAGCGATGCTCATATTTAAAAGCGTTGCTATATAGTGATGGAACAGAGCAAAAGGTCACTATATAGCAACGTTTCAAGGCACTTATTGTTAAAAGCTAAAAAAGAAGCTCATAGGTGGCTATTTTATTACTATTAATAGATTTCCTTGCAACTTATGTTGTGATTTTAGAAGTGTGTAGATGGAAGGGATGAGTGGAAGCTCGTCAAATGATGCGCCAACATCCGGGAGCATAGAGTGGCATACGAAGAGGTTGTATTGTCATTGCACTCATTGCAACCAAGAAGTATGACATCAATGTCATACTTCTTGGTGTCATACATCAATGTCATATTATCATGTGCCACTTGCGGATGTATGGGGAGGAGCCTGAACCAGTACCCACCATTGGTGTTGCACGTGTTAATGGATTATCGATAAGTCAAAGCTATTTGAGTTTGTGGTTGATATTGGATACCATTATGATACAAAACCTTGAGACAAGATCTTATATTTACACCAAATCTTAAAACAGGATGAGGAGGCTGATGAGGGTATGCATATACCTTCACACTCTAAGCAAGACTATAGTCTCCTGGATGATGACGAGGGTATGGTCGACATGATGGATTCTATTTTCAGGGGCACTACATCCCATGTACATGTGATGTCAAAGTCTGAGGTCAAAATGTGAGAGTTGCAATCAACATAGTTGTACGAGGGTGCTAGGACGTCTAAACTATGTGCTTATCTCTCAATCTTGAATCTGCAAGCAAAGTATTGGTGGCCGGATACAAGTGTCTCGACCTTAATGAGGTTAGCTCCTGCATTAATTTAACTCATTATTTGGATATTGTTTGTTTTGAGAATCATCATGTATGTTTGAGAATCATCATTATTCAAAGCCTTTGTATTCTCACTTTTTCTCTCTTTTATCCCCACTTTTTCTCTTTTCACTTTCTCTCTTTTTCTCTTTTATTTCCTCTCTTTTTCTCTCTTATCTCCTCTCTTTTCTCCTTTTTCTCCTCTCTTTTTCTCTCTTATCTCTTTTTTCTCCTCTCTTTTCCTCTCTTATCTCCTCTGTTTTTTTGTCTTATCTCCTCTCTTTTGTCATTTTTTTCCATCTCTTTTCCTCTCTCTTTCCTCCTCTCTTTCCTCCCACGTGAAGCTTCAACAGCTTTTTCTCCTCTCTTTTTCTGTCTTATCTCCTCTCTTTTGTCCTTTTTCTCCTCTCTTTTTCCCTCTCTTTCCTCCTCTCTTTCTGCCCACGTGAAGCTTCAATAGCCTACTATTGAGCAAACAAATACAGACTTTTGTCACTCTAATTCAAAGAATACAAGAGTCTATAAATGTTTGCTCAATGTTAGGTTGTAAGATTCTAAGCTTGCTCAATATCTTTTAGGGATTCCAAGCTATAGGATTAGTGCACCGAATCATCATTATTCGAAGACTATGTATGTTTTAATTGTGATAGGTTGCTCGAAAAGATGTTGCCTACACCAAATACCATGCCCGCATCAAGAGATGAAGCGAAGAAGATGCTAACAACGGTGGGTATGGATTATGATACCATCCATGCTTGCCGTAATGACTGTATTCTCTTTCATCGTGAGCATGGAGATTTGGCTAGTTGTCTAAAATGTGGGGAACAATGATATAGAGATGACTTGTAAGGTGAGCAGATACCGGTAAAGGTTTTGAGACACTTTCCCATCATTGCAAGAATACAGCACATGTTCCGATGCAAATCCATAGCAGAGTTGATGACATGGCATGCATCTCATCAGTGTTGGGATAAGTGTGATCAAGGGCTTGCTCTATGGTGCATGTGTGCATCTAGGGGAGTCACATGTGTGTTTGTGTGTGTTGTAAAGGCACATCAAGTGCTATGATGTGTCTAGTGTGTGACCTAAGTGATGATGTAAGCCAAAGGCCCCCACATGGGAGGTTCCTTTGATTTAGGCTAGTCCCACTGATGTAGGGACTGATTCCCACTAATGTAGGGGATGATTGCCACTTAGATAGGAAAGGTACTACCTTCTCCCCCTTTCTATAAGAGAGAGTCCTCTCTCTCACAATCCATAATAGAGAACCACCATTTTGTTTCATTGTGCTCTCAGACCTCTTTCAAGATGCATCTATTCTATCCTACGGGATTCTACAATCGGTCCACTGATGACACATTGAGGATTCCCATAGATTGTGCACCTTGGAAGCACATAGACAATCAGTGGCTAGACTTTGTGAGAGAGCCATGCAACTTACATTTTGGGCTCGCCATGGATGGCATGAATCCTTTCGGGTTATGCTCGACATCTTGGTTGACATGGCCCATAGTCATGGTGAATTACAATATCCCATCATGGCTAACAATAAAAAAGGGACACCTCATGCTTACACTACTTGTGCCAGGGAAGTACAAGGCAAAAAATATGGACGTGTACATGGCACCTTTGATAGAGGAGTTACAGATATTATGGAGAGGAGTGCACGTCTTTGATATTTCTAGAGCTCCTAGACATACCAATGATATTTTGGTCAAGGGTATCTTGATCTGGACCATGCATGACTACCCAGGATATGAAGAGTGTGCAAGTGGGTACCATGCTTGTTCTATTTGTGGATCGGGTTTGAAATCGCTTGCACGATACTCCAAACATATGAGGAAAATGTTTATGAAGGTCATGCTTGATACCTTCCACTCGACCATCTCACACGTGGAGGTCAACTTGATCCACCACCATCATATTTGAAGGCAAGTGACTGGATTCAGGCTTGGAGGGAGAATGGAGAGGAACCTCCTCCTAGTATGAAGAGGCTATCGATCTTTCACGAGCTTCCTTATTGGGGTCAATCATCTCTTGGATCCCATGCATATCTTCAAGAATGTGGGGACTACTATTTGGGCACACTTGGTTGGTTCCAAAGACTCGAGAGGAGTGTGAGAAGACTTGCATGCTATGAATAGGACGTCTCATTTGTGGCCCCAAGTGCATACTTTGGGAAAAGTTATCCTCCCAAAAGCAACATGGATCCTCTCTACGAGGGAGGAGGCAGTGGTCAAGGTGGACATTGCCTCTTTTCAAACACCCACAGGATACATGCATTGCTTGAAAGGAGCATTTTCAAAGGACAATAAGCTTAGTGGGCTCAAGTCCCATGATTGGCACCTCCAGCTTATAAATATGGCTCTACAAATGCTCTTCAATCTACCATCCTCTCTAAGATAGCCACTTCTGATTCTTCCTTGCGAGACCCTCCAATGCTTTCCCAATTCGAAATAGCATATCCTCCATTGTCAAAACATCCATTGACTTCAACTCACTAGAGATAACACTAAAGATTTGATCTATGTCTTCATGTGTATGGCTAACAAGAAGAAAGCCAACTTCCACTTCTTCAAATATTTTCAAACCAACCAACATAGAGCATAAAGCAAATATATATTTATTCTTGTTCTCTCTCCAACAATTATCAGCTTGTATTTGCAATGTGTTAGGTAAACATCCACAAGCATCTCTGACCTTTCTTATTGCTTTCATGATTGATGTAACAACCTGGTTACTATCATGGTCATGCAAACTATCAATCCATACATCACAAAAGATTTGGTATCCATGTAGTAATACTCCACATAAGTGTGTTTTTAGTCCACGTTTGCCCTCCAATGCCGGTGGGATACGTCTATATCATGGCAAAGTTGTTGTATTTTGGTCCATGCCATCAATGTTGATGCACATGGACTTATCGACATGTGAAATAGCTTCCTCTCTCCAAGAAGCATACAACTTTCGAGCATCCTGCACATGACGTAAATGGATTGATTGCCATTTAATATATCTTTCTCGCTACTGCTCACATTTACTATGTTCAATGGCATTTTTTAATTCATCACATGTCTTACATTTTGACATCCTTTGCTTTGATGGTGTCTTGACATGGCAAAAATCTCTATGCCAAATTTTGTACAAGGTTGACCGTGAAATCATGCTCTCATCTCTATCCTGTAAAGTTTTATTGACAGTTTCTAAGACAACCTTCTTTATCATTCCTAAAGAAAGATGTTATTAACATTCGACACGTCCATCTAGCATTGTTTGTTGAAGATAAGGCTATGGTAATGCATGGTCTTGGAGAACTTGCTTTAATGTTGCAGTTGCATTCATAGTGCTTCCATGGCATTTAAGCTTGTAGGGATTTCCATGAATTGTATGAACCACTTTTTCTTTCACCTCTGCCCAAATGGTCCAGTATGTGCTGTGTGATAGCCTAGTTAACCATTGATATCCTTGATTGCAAATGAGTCTCCCATTAACCATGGGTTTCAATCTAAGTTTACAGTGTCTTGTGCTCAAATCTTGATCAGTGCCTTGATGAAGAAAGCATGAAAACTCTTGAAGAAGATAGTTATGTCTATTAGGCATTGTCTTACTCCAAATACCAAGGTGTATGGCTGAACAATCATCTTTCCCAACTTTTCTAATGCAAAGTCTTGTGCTCAAATCTTGATCAGTGCCTTGATGAAGAAAGCATGAAAACTCTTGAAGAAGATAGTTATGTCTATTAGGCATTGTCTTACTCTAAATACCAAGGCGTATGGTTGCACAATCATCTTTCCCAACTTTTCTAATGCCAAGTCTCTTGCAACAAACTCGCATAAGCATCCTTTCCATATTCTCCTTGGATAACATTACATGTCTCTTTGGTTCTAGAATTGATGCCATGATTCTTTGCCTCTTCACACTCACATACTTTCTTTTTGTAAATAGTGTCTTGCGTTTTCCAGTTGTAAGACCATCAAACCTTGAATCCATTTCCCTTGAATCTTCATCTCTATAATCAAATGTTGTGTGGGCTTGAGAATTATTTGATGCCTTATAATATCTTGGAAATGGCAATCTGGTAGACATGTTCATTGATGTCAATTTGTTTCCAATGCCTCTTGAATTTTGTGGTTGAACTCTTTCTCCTTCGTAACTCAAGATTCTCCCATGTATATTCTCTGGCATGCTAGCAACAATATAATGAATAACATGACAAGTCTCTGATTCTCTGTCCCCTTTGCCCTGCATTTGAGTAGTAACATCATGATCATTGTCACTAATATCATCGATTCCTATTATTGCATCACTTATCCCATCGATCTTTGCGTGTTATTTTCTTTGTGGTCCCATCTTATTATTCTCAACACAAGACAAGTCTTCTATATCAGTAAGCATGTTTTTAAGAGTCACTTGCAACACAAGACAAGTCTTCTATTTCAGTGAGCCTGTTTGAGTCACTTGCAACACAAAAGACAAGTCTTCTATACCAGTGATCCTGTTCGAGTCACTTGCAAAATAGGACAAGTCTTCCATACCAGTGAGCCTATTTGAGTCACTTGCAACATAAGATAATTCTTCTATACCAATGAGTATATTTGAGTCACTTGTAACACAATAGAACTTTCCTGCATCAACATCTATTACTATAATGTCCTCAATACCTATGAGCATGACACTATGATACTCTTGATCACTACTATAGCTTCTTATCAATTTGGATCCCATTTGTGTTATAGTCCTTTTCTTCTGATAATATTCTATTGTGTCTTCCATGACATTGAAGGAAACTACTATCTTGGGCAAACTTGATTTCAAGAAAGCTAACCCCCATTTACAAGTACTATGAACTTGTAGATGAGACATAGTATTATGGATGTGTAGATGTGAAGTACTATCCATTGCATTTTGAATGACACCTGCACTAGTCAACTTAATTATCTCCACTATATAGACAAAACTCTGAGCATAGCCCTTAAAGTTGTCAATTGCTAAAACTTCTCCGAAGCAAGATAACATCTCTACTTTTTTCCCCTCAAAATAAGTTTTCTTGATATCTTAAAAGTATATCTTTAGAACAATTTCATCTCGGTCCCAGAGCGTTTTATGTGCTTGCATATCAAATATGTCACATTGTAAGATATCTCCCAATGTTTCAAAGTCTCCATGTGGATATTTTAAATGTACTTTAGGATTTATAACATTGGTGATTATCACTACACATCTTCTCTCACCACAACATTGGAAATGACACACATTCATAAGATCAAGACTATGAATTCGTCCAAAAGCCACCACTTCATTTTTCTTATAGAACACCACATCCATATCCTCTGTTAGGGTGAATACATGTTTTATGTACAAAAATAGATTAGAAACTCAAAAAAAGACACAATAAATAATCATTGAGCTTATTATTACTTAATAACTTTTATATCAAAACTAGCAGAGAAGGCATTAAACCTAAATCCTATATCCTAAACTTTAAACAATTAATCTTAACCACCGTAAATCCTAAACTTTAAACATTTAATCCCTAAACCCTAAATCCTAAACTCCTAAACACTAAATCCTAAACCCTACACTCTAAATCCTAAACCCTAAATCCTAAATCCTTAACCCTAAATACTAAACCCTATACCTTAACCCTAAAATACAACCAAAATTTAATGAATTTTTTTTATTTGTGCAATATGTTTGATATATCCTCCAACCTGTTACATGTGCAATAGGTTAAGGGTGCACCCAACCTTTTGTAAAAATCAAGGAATTTTCTTGATTTGTGTAACAAGTTGGATATATCCCCCAACCTGTTGCACATGCAATAGGTTAAGGGTGCACCCAACCTTTTGCAAAAATCAAGAAATTTTCTTGATTTGTGCAACAAGTTGGGGGATATATCATTAACATGTTCCACTTGCAACGGGTTAGGAGATATATCAAACCTATTGCACAAATTGAAAAAAATCATTAAATTTTGATTGCATTTTAGGGTTAGCATTTAGGGTTTAGGGTTTAGTATCTAGGGTTAAGGATTTAGGGCATATGATTTAAGATTTAGTGTTTAGGGTTTTGGGTTTATGATTATGATTTTAGGGTTTAGGGTTTAGGAATTAGGGTTAGGGTTTAGGATCTAGGGTTTAGTGTTTAGGGTTAAGGATTTAGGATTTAGCATTTAGGGTTTAGGATTTATGATTATTGTTTCAGGGTTTAGGGTTTAGGGTTTAAGGTCATGAGCTTAGAGTCTAGAATCTAGGGTTTAGGATCTGGAAATTCGGTTTTAGAATTTAAGCTATAGGGGTTAGGGTTTAAGGTTTAGGGTTTAGGGTTTAGGGATTAGAATTGTTATATAAGTTTAAGAGCTTAGATTGTATAACCTAAGATTTAGGGAGCTTTAGGATTTAAGATTTAGGGTGTAAGATTTAAGGTATATAGACTATATAAAATATGCATTCCAAAGTATTTAGTTTAGATATATATAGACTATATATTATATGCTTTCCAAAGTGTTTTGTTTATATCTAATAGTAGGTACGATCCTTTGCAAAGGCTTTACTTTAAGTAATCATAAGTCTACCTAATCAAAGTATCCTACTAATTAGGGACAAGCACATAGGCTAAAAGCACATCGATTCATATTTTCTTACATTCATGCTACATGGTGTATTAGAAGAAATGAAGAAGTATGTGATAAGAAATATTAAAAAGAAATATGTATTCCATATCATGGATTCATACCATGGATATCTGGTGGTTGCTAAAGTAGAAAAATGATATCCTAATGGATTCAATGATACTGTAGTTTTGTGCAAAGCCTTAAACAAAGTTTAAGGCTTTTGCAAAGTATTACATACGTAACAAATATAAGCAAGTATGCTAAACCTCTTTCGGATTCTATGGTTTTAAATACCTACCTTATAAATACATTCTCTATTTCTTGATTCTTTGACTAACAAGTATTATACACATGGAAGAAAAGCATACATGCTAAAAGCACGTGTGTAAATTTTAATATTTTCTTATTTTTTAAATTAATTCAATTCTTTGATTGACTACCTTTTTAAAATTTAAAGGTTATTAGTATATAATATGCATAATTTTAAATGTTATTAATGTATAATATTAATAATTTATTTATTTATTTAAATCTATACAATAATTACATTATATTAATATTAGTTTTTAAGTTAATAATATATATTTTATTAAAACTAAAATTTAATATCTAGTTAATAACAAGAAGAATATTGTACAGATTTTTCAGATTAACAACTACCTTACAAATGCATTCACTAATTCTTCATTTTTTGAAGAATAAGTATTATATAAAGCACATATGCTAGAAGACCTCCCTTTCAAAAATATTTTCATTATTATATTTTCTTAATTAATGTATTTTTTTGACTAACTATATTTTTAAATTTTTAAGTTTATTAGTACGTAAAGTATAAAATTTTAAATATTATTAACATATAATATTAATAATATATATTTATATAATAATTATATAATATTTATATTAATTTATAGATTAACAATATATATTTTTAGCAAAATTATATTTTAACATTAGTTAATAAAAATTTATTGTATTATGGAGTAAAAATATTATAAATGGACTTCTCATATTAATAAAGTATCGTGAGAAAAGTTTTTGAAGAGATTTATGGTTAAATTTTGTTTTGAAGTTGTTGCGTATGCAATAGGGAGGTAGGGAGGTAGGAGTGGTTTTGAGGTTGAGAAAGAAATTTGTAATAGATTGTTTTCTAGTTTAGTTTCTTTGAAAAATTATTGCATACCCAATAGGCTAGGAGAGTTTGAGTTTGAGAGAAATTTGTGACAATAAGTTATGAGAGTTTGAGGTAAAGAGGAAAAGCTGTGGGAAAAAAGATTTAATGCAAAAGATGGTTTTTTGAAGTTGTTGCATACACAACAGGTTTTTGAGAAAAGAATCGGATTTGAAAAAAATAAATAAATTTTCAAAAACTTAATTCTTAGAAGTTCTTGTGTACTCAATAGGTTGGAAATGAACTCACCTCCCTCCCCTCCCCTCCCTTCCCCTCCCTCCCACTTCCCCATCCCTTCCCCTCTCCTCCCACTTCCCCCTCCCCTCTCCTCCCACTTCCCCCTCCCCTCTCCTCCCGCTTCCCCCCTCCGACAACAAATCCTCTCCCTCCCTCCCCTTCCCCTTCGGTGAAGGCAATAAGGGAGGGGGAGCAAGGCTCGAGGGAGGGGTTGATGAGACAAGGCGAGGGAGAGGGGATGCGCAGAGTGGGGAGGCGAGGTGGGGGAGCAAAGGAGAGGTCGATGGGGAGGCGGGAGGTGAGAGATGAGGAGTGGGGAGGTAAAGGAGAGGTCAAGGGAGAGGCGAGAGGTGGGAGGCAGAGAAGAGGTCGAGGGAGAGGAGAGAAGGGAGGGTGATAAACCCCCCACCGAACCTGTTGTGCGTGCAACAGGTTTAGAGGGGAGGTTAATCACCTTCCCTAAGCCCCCAAAGGGGGGGTCTGTTGCATGCGCAACAGGTTGAGGGGTTAATCCCTCCCCTTAAGGAGAGTGGGGAGTCCTTTCGGGCTCCCAAAATTTTTTTTAAAAAAATAAATTTTAAAAATTAAATTAAATTAAATTTATAAAAAATAAAAATAAAAATTTTAATTTAATTTAATCTATAAAAATAAAAATAAAATTTTAATAAATTTTAGAAAAATTATATAGAATTTTAAATAAATAGATAAATAAATAAATAAATTTGAATAAATAAAATTAAATTTAAAAAAATATAAATTCTTTTATCTATGTTTATAAAATATTTTGAATTAAATTATTTATATAAAAAAATATTAGATTAAAAAAATGTATCTAGAAATATAGAAATATATTTTAACTTTTAAAATTTCAATTAATTTTTAATTTTTAATATTTAAATATTTAATTGGCAATTTTTTTAATATTTTGAGTTTGAAAATCGTTGTAATTCTCATTTTTTGTTTTTGATTGCTTTGCAGAAAACTATGGCTTCGAGTTATGGTTCCAAGGTGTCTTTCAAATATCTTGAACATGCTTGGTATTTTATGGAGCGCTTTTGATAGAGGTTGTGTGCAAAGGGAAGAATGACGATGTGATCCACAAGTTACAAGTTACGCACAAGAACTTCTTAAAGCCCTTACTAGATTCAATTGAAGGATCCCAAGAATTACTTAGTGCCTTGGAAGCATTGAAGAAAATGTGGGAAGGATTTCCAAGTGGTGGTGTTGTACTTTCAATAGCAGTAAGTACACCATCTATAACATGTAGCCCTCAAGTTGTACCGCCAATATTTGTGGCGATAACTATGGTATCTTTGATAAGAGTAACTACAATATGTGGCAATAACTATAGTATCTCCAACTGTACCTATTAAATTACACAGTGCAGCAGAACAGAAACTGAACAAAGAATAGAGAGTAATATTAGCCGAAAAAGAAATCAAGACAAGAGACTAGAGGATAGGTATGGCAACACTCGAGGGCTATAAAGGAATAGGGAACGTGAGGGGAGAAGCATTAACCTGGGTGGGGGAAAGAGACTAAGAGGGGAGGGAATGAAGAGGGAGACTATGGCACAAGGGGAGAGAGAGAGGGGAAAGAAGAGCATGTACATGATGGGAGGAGGAATGTAAAGATGGAGACATCAAGGGAAGAGGGCCATGCTTTATTTGAAAGGAAGGGAAGGGGGAAATCAAAGTACTAGCTAGGTGGCTTTACAAGAATGAGCATGTCTCATCAAGGAATAGCCCCCTCCTTTTATAGCCAAGAGAGAGGGTCTCTCCCAATAAATGCATCCTCCCACATGCATGGTGTGTGTGGAAGAGTCTCCCATGTGGGCTAGGCAGTTACGCACTCTCAATTGTGTGCGATAACGCTTGGCCATATTTTTCCACATATATCAACTCACATATCCCAAGTCTATGATACTCCCTTGGTCTCTTCCAATTTTATAATACGTTCAAACATCTAGGAGGACAAGTGGAGGGTTGACACAAGGAATCTTGCCACCTCATCCTACTTTCCCCATTATTTAACTTGCATCCTTGGACTATCTATACCTCCCCCACATGGGCCTATCCTATATGGAGGGAATAACCCAATATAATATCCATCTCCACCTATTTTATATTACTTCTCCCATGGACTTTGAGCCATATCTCACTAAATGCAGCCTAGGTGGAGGGGTGGCACATGGAGGAGCCATGCCACCTTACATTTTATAATATTACTACCATGGATCACACCTTATGGGTCCTCTTACATGGAAGGGTGGCACATGGTCATGCCCTACCACCTCAACCCTGGGCCCTATGCACACCATATTTTATTATACTATTGCCACACATACAAACACACACACATATTAATGCCTTTTTCCTTAGACAAATTTATCTATAATAGTTCCCCCACCCAGGCAGGGAATGGACAGCATTTCCATGCTTGGGTCCATCACGCACAAAGAAGGGCTTGAGATAACGCTTGTTGATCACCTTCCTACCATATGGCTCATGCAGCTCCTGAACTTGTACAGACCCATTACTACGTTCCTTGATGACTTGAATGGACCGGTCCATAGTTGCAGAAACTTCTTATCCATTTGGTGGTCCAATCTGTTATCAAAGCATAGCACAACATCCCCCTCAGCAAAGTGTCATTCCCATCCCTTGCGAATCTTAGCATCCAAGCGGGCCCTTTGTTGATTCTTTTGAATCTCTATTTGATGTAGGGCAAGGCGTCAGGTTTCATCTAGCTTCTCAAGTTGCACCAACCAGGCCTCTACATGTTCATCTTCTGTCATCCTCTATTCTTGTGCCAATCTCAAAGCTGGAATCTCTATCTCTAGTGGTAAAACGGCCTTGGTACTATATACCAACTCAAAAGGAGTGTCACCTATAGATGTTTTATGAGTGATGTTGTAAGCCCATACGGCTTCTGTGACCTTCTAATCCCACTGGCTCCTATTCCCTGTGGCCACTTTTCCCATGGTTTTACAAAGGAGGCCATTGGTCTGGTCCGTTTGACCCATGGATGCTGGATAATAGATGCTAGAAGTGCGATGATCAATATCCATGCGATCCATGAGTAACTCCACTGCTTCATTTAAGAATGGACTCCCATGGTCAGAGACTATTTCCATGGGTGTCCCAAACCTTGTGTAGATATGTTCAAATATGAAATTTGAAACTGCCTTACCATTTGCAGTGGGGAGGCGATAGCTTCAGCCCACTTAGTGACATACTAAGTGGCTACCAAAAGATACTTCTTTTTGTGGGCAGTCATGGGCAAGGGCCCGACAAAATATATTCCCCACTTTTGAAACGGATGGATGGACATCAGTGGGTCATGTTGCCCAAGATTTGCAAATCCTTCCTACTAAAGAATTGGCATGGTTCACAGGTTTTGCAATACAAAGTGACATCCTTGAACAAGATGGGCCAATAGTATCCAGCATGTAAAATCTTCTTAGTTGTATAGTCACTGGCATAGTGGCCTCCACAAAATCCATCATGATAATGCTTCAATACCTTAGGTACTTCATCTGCATCAATGGCCCGTCTTAGTATCCCATCCATGCCTTGACAGTACAACACCCCATCAAAGAGGGTGTAGTGCCTACTATCTCTGTGGATATTCTTTCTCTCACATCTAGTACTTTTTGGAGGAAAGAAGAAAGCAGTTAGAAACCTATAGATACTACCATACCATGGATCCCCCACTTCTATGGCTACTACAAGGGTTACATCGAGGCACTCCTCTAAATCAATCAAAGCATTCGTCAAGTTGGAACAATCCCCTTTTACAATTTCGAAAGAAAAATCATATTCTTGTAGAACTACCAACCATTTGGCCAACCAACCCATGGGATTTGGGGATTGAAGAACCTACTTTGCAAGACCATTGCTAGAGATTATAATGAAGGACTTTCTAGCCACATAATGCTTAAATTTCTCAATGCAGAAAACCAAAGACAAGGCATGCTTGTCAGCCTTAGAGTAGCATCGTTCAGTGTCGAGCAATTGTCGAGAAGCAAATCGAATGGGATACATGAACCGATCCTCCCCTTGTTGGAGAAGAATACCTGCCAAAGTGTGCTCACCAAACCCAGGATTGATATAGAAAGTCTTTGACCAATCTGGATTGTGTAGAATGGGTTCTGAAGCTAGAGCATTCTTGATTTGTGCAAACCCATGATCACAATCCTCATCCCAAGAGAAATCAACCCATCTTCTAATAGCATAGTCATGGGTCGTGTCAAAGCAGCATATTGATCAATGAAGCAGCGATAGTATCCTGCTAGATTAACAAATGAGCATACCTGACATTTGGTTGTTGGTGGAGAGAGCTTGAGGATGGCTTCTACCTTCTTGGGGTCAGGCTTGACACCCTTGGATGAGACGATATGTCCCAGTAACATCACTTGAGTGGCTCTAATGGTGCATTTCTCCGAGTTGAGACTACCATTTGCATCATTGACCCTTGAAGACCAACCTAACCTTCATGACGTGCTCCTTACATGACGAGAATATATAAAAATCATCTAAAAACACCTCTGAGAAATCCCCCAAATAAGGAGCAAACACCATCTGCATAAATCTTTGAAATGTAGTAGGAGCATTGGTGAGGCCAAATGGCATTACTTTAAATGCAAATGTCCCCCAGGGTGTGGCAAATGTGGTTTTAAGCACATCTTCTTTGGCAATTTTGATTTGAGAAAACCCAAAGTAACCATCACAGAAAGTATGCATCTCATGACCACTTACCTTCTCAAGAATGAGGTCTTGAAAGGGAAGAGGATGATTGTCCCTCTTGATGGCTGCATTGAGTTTCTTATAGTCGATGCAAACCCGCCACTTGTTGTTTCTCTTTGGGGTGACTACCACTGGTGAAACCCATTCAGTATTGTGAACCGGAACAATAAACCAGCTTCTACAAGCTTTTGCAACTCCGAGCACAAAGCATCGGTCTGTAGGGGCCCTAATCTTTGATACTTTTGAGCCACAGGCTTTGCATCAGGCTTTAGCTCTATCTTGTGCTCTATGGCAGTCACATGGTAAAGGTGGTGGTAGCTAGTTGCAAAGAGGTCAGGGAAATCTTTGAACATTTCTAGGAACTCGTCTTTCTCACTTGGAATGAGGTCTAGGGAAAGCATAGATTCAAGCTGTTAAGGACTAGCTGTTACCTTTTCTGCAGGTGGTGGGGTCGGAGACACCCCCATCATGTAAACTTCCTCCTCTGAGAGCTCCTCCCCCCCGTCTGATTCTTCCATTAATTCAGACACCGAGGATGAGAGAGCATCACTATCTTGCTCCTCTTCTTCTTCTTCTAGTTCCGTGGCACCTAGTTGCACCGGGATCTACTCCTTAGAAGCACCAAAAGACATGTGTCCTGTCTTCCAATAGCTGACTGCATCACTCTTTCTCAACCATGGTCTCCTGAGTGTGGTTGGGTAACTCCTACCTGTATCTTCAATGTCCACTACATAGAAATTGATAGTGGTGGTCAACCCATTGACAGTGATGGGCAAATCCTCAATGACTCCCAGGGTGGCGAGTCGTCGACCATCTGCTACCTTAATTCGAGTGGAGGAACACCTTGTACATTTCAAATTCAATTTCTTCATGATTCGGGGCACCATGATATTACATGCAGCTCCCCTATCAACACACACATTTTTGACACGGCAATTATCTATGATGACATCGATTGTATGTGGGTGCCAATCAATTTCTTCAGAGATAGAAGATACCTCTCTTACCTTTCCCTTTTTCTTGTTCCTCCTTGTTGAGAGCCCTTGCTACAGCTCACATCTCACCTTAGGGCTTAATGCTATTAGTTGAGGGAGTGTGATGCTCAATGAACGATGAGCAAGGTCCTGAACAATCGAATAGTCTTCTTGCCCCAAGCCGATGGGAAAATCCCAGGGTGACCACTTACTCCTATGAGATCTTTTAGTCTTCTCTATTGGTGGGTCTGCCATCTCAGCATCTGAGGGCTTTGAGAAGGATACCTTCTTCCTGGGGCAGCCTGGTCCACGGTTTGGAGGGGGTCCGAGGTTAAGGATCTCTACATCAGAATCCTTAGTGCCAGATTCACTTAGAAGATTCACCCTTGGAATATTGGGACATTTCATGCAATAATGACCTTTCTGGTGGCACTCGTAGCATACAACATTAGCTCAGTGTCTTGGAGGGTGGTTGGCTTGATTTTTGATGCTCACCATCTCAAGTCGAAGATCATTCAGGGCCTTGGCTAGGTCACTAACTCTGGGTTCTTTTGCAGGAGGGGCCTCTTTAGCTGGAGGGGCCGAGGGAGTAGAAAGGAGGGGGGCTCATGGGAAACACTGGGGAAATCTTTGAGGTGAAGGGTGAGAATATACACCTTGTTGAGGGTAAGCATCTAAGGGAGGGCCATACATTTGAGGTGGAGGTGGTGGATACATCCCTGATGAGGGGTGGGGGTATGCCCCTGAGTTAGACCCCCCAGGTTGTTGTTGCAAGAATTGAGGGGGTTGCGGAGGGACAATCATCTTCTTTGAAGCGGCGGGATCAGACTCAACTTTATCAAACTTTTGAGCAATCTCATTTGCTAGCACCATAGTTTCTGGATTCTCCCATTTAAGCTTGAGGCGAAATTCGTCACTTGCTCCTGCTACAAGTTAGCCCAGCACATGCTAAGTCATTCTAGCTCAAAATCTAGCATTGTCCTCCTATGTGGCAATTAAATAGTCCAGGAGCACAGCTGCTCGATCCAAATATCGATGCACCGTCTCACCTTCTAACTGGTTCAAGTTTGCCACCTGTAGGTACACATTCTTCGGCTCCTCTTCTTTGCCAAAATACTCAATCATCACTACTATCAACCTTGGCTAGCTTTGGCGAATGTCTTCGGCCTACTTCTCATACCACATTTGAGCAAAACCCTCTAGAAATGTGGGAAGAACCAACAACCATCTATCTTTAGTAAGAAAGTTGAGGGAAACACAACGGCACTTGAAGGCCACAAGATACTCATTTGGATTTTCTTCAACCCATCCACAAAACATAGGAAGCCATGCTTGGAAAATGGAAAAGAGAGAGACGAAATGAGCCTTATCTATGGGCAAACAATGGAAAGAGGTAGCTTGAACTAAAAATCAGGTGAAGATACATCCACAAAGCACACATAGGCAGGGTAGGGTGTGACTGGTGTATTGTGAAATACTACATGGGAAGAATTTTGAGCATAGAATAGCTCATAGACAATCATAAAAGGACCAACCCTCATGATATCATAGCCATCTTTACAAGTGAGGGTTAGAGACACGTTGCTGCATGATGTTGTTCATCAAGGCAAACAAGAATGCCATGACAAATGTCAATAGTTGGAGAGCTTGCACATCACTGTCAACTTCTTCCAATTCTTGTAGTTGCCATGCTATTTCTTCAAGAGGTGTGAGGTCTGGCATCCTTCTTTTGAGCAATGTCCTTGAGAACCTCTCTGATGATCTTCCGAAGTCGGTAAACTCGTATCAAGTATGCCTAACACTTAGTTTCATGATGACCACAACCTTTGCATTCCTTACAAATGATCACCCTCCTTCATGGCTTGCAGCTTTGTTGGGGTGGTTCTTCCACTCGCGTCATGCATGATTGAAGTACAAGCTTCTCGTGCCAAGAAATCAACAATTATATTTTGAGCTCAAGGGATATGCTGAATTTTTACCTCTTCAAATTGTTGGCACACTTCCAATGCTTGTTGATGTCGTGGAACCAAGCCTTTGCTCCGCACCTTCCACCTTCCACTAACTTGTTCACACACTAGTTGAGAATCTCCTTGCACCTCAAGTTGCTTGATGCGATGCTCTTGTGCCTTTTGTAGCCCAAAAATGAGTGCCAAATACTCAGCTTAGTTGCATGTACTTGCAAGTGTAGACTTGCTATAACAATACTCCTCACCACCCTGTGAAGTGAGCTTCACACCCATGCCAGCAACCTTGGCTGAAGGTTTGTAAGCTCTATAAAATTGAAGGATCCAAGATGTCATCACACCAAGACTAAAATCGAGACATCCCAAGTTTCTCGGTAGTCCAAGATAGGTAGAAGGAGAGGGTGGGGAGAATTCAATACTTGAGCCAAACGTTCAGCACCAAATAAATTGGCAATCCTTTGTCGATAGTTTAACCTTAGACCAAAAAGAATTACAACTTGAAGCTCAAAATGAGGCACAAAGGGTTTATTAGGTAAAATGGATTCCTTGGTCGAAAGATTACCAACCATAGCCAAGGCCTAGAAACCTTTGTAGTGAGATTGAGAATAAACCATTCAAGACGAGCTTATCCAAAGGAATTAATAAGCAGATGTGCCAAATCTCCCCCCAAGCTTGGGGAGCATCCCACCCTTCGAAGAAGGACACCCTTTTAATTACCTCCGAAGCAGCAAGTAGCTCGATCACCATACAATGAGTAGAATTGAAATCAAATTTCTCCCAGCGTATCAATAATTCTTCACCTTGAATCATCCACGGTGTATCATCCCACCCATCGTCTCCTTGAGCAATGCACTGTACAATCAGTTGTTGCAGATTGACATGAAGATCAAGAAAGAGATCTCGCCCATTGGTAGCCATAAGGCACGGAGGACCAGGCACCAAATCCTTGAACTCATCGAGAAGTGACATAAATATCCGCCCTCTTTGTGTGGTGTGCATCCGTGAAGTGAACTTGAAAAAGTTCAGAATCTGTGATCTAGTAGAAGATGAGTAGAGCATGTGAAGTGAAGTACTTTTGCTTTTTACAGCATGTGAAAACTCCCTACGGTTAGAGAGAGATAGTTTTTGAGATTTCAATATATAAGTAAGAATCATTACATTTTCATCACTTCTTATATGCTGGCCCAATGGTAAGTTTCCCTTTTGTGAAGGGGGAGGTCTTGGGTTCAAATCCCACTCTTTAATAAAAAGAGGAGAGGAGAAGGAGAAAAGAAGAACTCAGAGGGAGCACGGATGTTTTGCAGAAGCAGGAAGGTTTTGTAGCCGTAGAGACAGGAAAGGCACACAGTTTGGAGGTGCAAAAGTAGAGAACTGCACACATTTGCAAAAGCCCAGAAAAACTATCCACGATCAAAAGGCATAGGAGCCCAAAAAATCATCGCGACCTATCCGTGATGCGTGCGGGTGTACATGGTAGATGCACAGATGCACGTGTAGGAACTCAGAGGGAGCATGGATGTTTTGCAGAAGCAGGAAGGTTTTGCAGCCGTAGAGATAGGGAAGGCACACAATTTGGAGGTGCAAAAGTAGAGAACTGCACATGGAAGAGGCCGTAGAGCCGAACCCAGTCATAGGAGTAATAGATTTTACACCACTAGCCGTGGAGATTTCGATCCCAGCAACCACACCATTTCTATTAGCCAGAAAAGAAATCAGGACCAGAGGCTAGAGGCTAAGCATGGCGATGCTCGAGGGCCATAGAGGAAAGGAGAACGTGAGGGCAAAATGTTATCATGGGAGGGGAAAAGGAATTAGAAGGGGAGGAATGAAGAGGGAGACTATGACACAAGGGGAAAGGGAGAGGGGGAAGAGAAGCATGTACATGATGGGAGGGAGACATCAAGGGAAGAGAGCCATGCTTTATTTGAAAGGAAGGGAAGGGGGAAATCAAAGTACTAGTTAGGTGGCTTTACAAGAATGAGTGTGTCTCATCAAGGGATAGCCCCCTCCTTTTACAACCAAGAGAGAGGGTCTCTCCCAATAAATGCATCCTCCCACATGCATGGTGTGTGTGGAAGAGTCTCCCATGTGGGCTAGGTCATTACGCACTCTCAATTGTGTGTGATAATGCTTGGCCACATTTTTCCACATATATCAACTCCCATATCCCAAGTCTATGATACTCCCTTGGTCTCTTCCCAACTTTATAATACGTTCAAACATCTAGGAGGATAAGTGGAGGGTTGGCACAAGGAATCTTGCCACCTCATCCTACTTTCCCCATTATTTAACTTGCATCCTTGGACTATCTATACCTCCCCCACATGGGCCTATCCTATATGGAGGGAATAACCCAATATAATATCCATCTCCACCTATTTTATATTACTTCTCCCATGGACTTTGAGCCATATCTCACTAAATACAACCTAGCTGGAGGGGTGGCACATGGAGGAGCCATGCAACCTTACATTTTATAATATTACTACCATGGATCACACCTTATGGGTCCTCTTACATGGAAGGGTGGCACATGGTCATGCCCTGCCACCTCAACCCTGGGCCTTATGCACACCATATTTTATTATACTATTGCCACACATACACACACACATATTAATGCTTTTTTCCTTAAACAAATTTATCCATAATAGTACACAACAAATTGAAGACGAACAAAATTTTCCTTCAATACTGATGTGGTACAGATGATGGCTCCATCCACCCGTGCACTCCCACAGTGGAGCTTAGATGGTGATCTGAATAGATACTAGTGAAGGGCTACTAGTTGGAAGATCTGATCTGATCTAAACTGATCTGATACAATGGACTTGGGAGGTCGCTTCTTTATAGCTATGAGGGCAGTAGTCGGATCAATGTAGTCGGTGGAACCGACCAATCAACCTAGTCAGTGAAGCCAACTAGTTGACCTAGTCGGTGGAACCGACTAGTTGTCCATGGAATACTCAGGGAATATTCCCTATACCATCAGGCCCCAACAAGAATAAGGGGCTCCCACACAATCACCTTTCTAGCATCAATGGTCTCATTAATAGACCTCATCTGACATGCAAGTCAGGATCCATCCAATGTCCCAGGCTCACACATGGCTTCTCCTCATATGGGGGCCTTACAACTTGAGCACCTTGGACCACTGGTGGTTACTAGGAGGGTGGGGCATTGAGCATATCTAACAAGACCTACACTATCCACTGCTACAACTATAGGAACAAGGAGTGATCATGGAGCAGATTCAAGTTCCACAGCTATTCCTAGAAAGAGAGCCAAAATAACTCCTACTCCATGTGTAGATCGTTCAAGTGCAGGTTATTTAAAACCAGGCAAAAATTTGGATAGTGATGATCAGGAGGATCCACAAGAAGAAGATACAAGCCTCGCATACTTTTCTATAAGGGTGGTAGACTTACATCCTCCAGAGGATGAGGGGTACATTTGGAGATTTTCACAATTCAGCATGGCCATAATGCTTATTGATCCAGCTTCATTGTTCACAAATCAAAGAAAGCTAGATAAGACATTTGCACACAAATTGTATGAAGATACGAGGAAAACAAGAACTCCAGTTGCCACTAATATCACTCTTTGTCCTATGGCATTTAAGAGACTTTAAGAAGATGATCCTGCATTGCCTGATGTCACATTTCAAAAGTGTGTGGACTTTCTTGATGCTTTTGAGATCTTTAGGAGTGACTTTGTTCATGGAGAGGCTTTGTACCAAAACCGATATGGGACTAACATCGAGAAGAGATACATGCTAGTAAAGAATAGATTCTTGAAAAGATGCAGGTTTGAGCCCATTGATGGGCAACACTTTTGTGAAGCTTGCAGGATTGCCCTTGATGAGGGAAGAAAAGGAAACTTGCCACAGATTGAGTGGATGGAAAAGTTTCAACAGAAGTGGATCAAGCAAGGAAGCCTTACCCAAAGAAGGTATGGACAAGGCAAAGCATGACCAGGAGGAGTTACCAAGAGGCATAAATGGTTCTTCAACCATGACCTTACAGAGTCCAAAGTAGCCTACTAGTTAGGAATCTAGTAGCCAAGACCCTACTCACCAAGAACTTGGTCATGAGACTCTAGAGTAGCCTACTAGTTAAGTGCTTGGAACTGAAAAGCAAACTACTAGGCAGGACGATACTGGCCACGACCCTACTACTGAGACTCCAATCTTAGAGCAACCTATTAGTCAAGACCCTAGTAGTCAAGGGTGCATTGAGGACATCGGTACTGTGCCCTACTAGTCAAGACCTTGGTAGTCAAGGGCTGGCATTAAGAACATTGGTATTGAGGAACATGATGGCTGATGGCTTTGTAATCACAAGTTTAAACTTCGCACGTTTTGAACCTCTATGTAAAGCGAATATCTAATAAAAATTAACTACTTTTTTTATTTCTTTACTCTCATTATTGTGTATAAAGATTATTTATGAGGTCCATTTTATACTTAATGGTGTATTTTAAAATTTATGTCAATGTATTTTTGTAGTTAAGGGTGTTTTTTAATACTAAGGTGTATATGTACACCACTTACACATAAAAGGATTTATGTGCACTACCTTTCTAAGGGGTTTATGTACACCACCTTTCTAAAACAAATGGTCATAAAGGTGTGTGTGCACCATGTTAGATATGGGGGTCGTAGGTAATCCTAAATCAACACAAATGCATTTTGTTGTTGCCAGTGCCTACCTCCTCTAGCCTTAACTGGTGTTTGAGCTGACTCAATCATGATTGCATGATGTTCCAACCACCGAGCTGGTTTAGGACAATCACATTAAGTCCAAGCTAGCCTGGATCTGGTGTTTGAGCTCAACCAACCACATGGTTGCGTGATACTCCAACCACCGGGCTAGTTTAGGACAATCACATAACTGGTGTTTGAGCTTACCGAATCATGATTGCATCACGATTGCATGATGTTCCAACCACCAAGCTAGTTTAGGACAATCACATTAAGTTCAAGCCATCCTGGTTCTAGTGTTTGAGCTAAACCAGTCACACGGTTGCATGATATTCCAACCACCGGGCTGGTTTAGGACAATCAAATTAAGTCCAGGCCAGAGCCTAGTAGACTATCCCAAAGCTCAATCACATACAACCACTGGGCTAGTTTAGGCAACCATTGAACTGCATTGTATCAAGAAATGAAACAAGTAAACTATCCCAAAGCTCAATCACAAGCAACCACCGGTATGGTTTAGGCAACCACTGGCCTCCGTTGTATCAAGCATGTGTACGATGTGCTCGTTAAACATCTTTCTCGTCTGCTTTCTACATATGCCCTTGTTATTTGGAGAAACTCTCAAGAGATACACGAAAAGTGTAAGCAATGCTTGATCATCCCAATCTGAGTTGTCTATGGGCTTCAACAGAATGCAAGAAAAGGAGAGATAGCCTAAGTGCAAAAGTCATTGCAATAGTGGTGACATTTTGGCACGAAAATACAAGCTATCGGTAGGGTTGTCACTCTATGAACTTTAGAGTGCAGGCTAAAGCTTGTGAAGACTTGAGAATGGTATTAATCTGAATGGCCTGATGTTGCTTCCTCAAATGCTACCACCAATCGTGACATCATAGCTTGTTTTCTTAGCTCTGATGGAAATGATTGAATGCGTGCATCTGCAACAATTGCTTCCAGTTGCTACTTTGTAAGGAGTCTTCTATTCCTTGTGCCCTTGACCAAGGGTTTTAGCTTTTTGATCTCATAGCCTCTGTTTGCTTCTCTTGTAAGCCATGGTGAGCTGCATGTTGCCATGGTGACGATCAATGAAAGACGGAAATGCCAAACCAAAATAGAGAGAAGCTAGCTGGTGAGGCAAGCAAAGAATAGAAGACAACTTAACCGAAAGAAGATAATGGCAAACCAAAGTCTACACAAGGTCATGTCGAGGTGTGTGCGGATTGCAAGGCATTTGCAGAGCGAGGACAGAGGTTGCAAGTACTTAATCTTCCAAGATTTGATGGACGGGAGATGTGAAAATTCAAAATTTGTGAGAGTAACCAAATTTCACCTGCCAGTTTTCCCCCCTTTGGTGATACACGTCGGTAGAATTGGATATCTCAAACAAGTGCAATGTGGCCTAAAATGATTGAAAACACAAATAGGCCAAAAGGCATGCTATCGGGTTTGGTGCTGTGTATTATTAAATGCAATGACCTTTCACATGCTTATGATCCATATAGAAAGCAAGTGCATGGAAAAAGAAACAATTCAGAATTGTGAATAGTGTTGGATTTATTAAAATATATTTTCAAATGCACAAATTGCACTTTTCCAACTCCTTCCATTTTAGGGTGAATCTAGATACCAATACCAACAACTATCAATTTTTTAAGACCACCATGCACTAATCCCAATAGTTTAGATTCCAAATTTTCAATCCATTTTGGTTTTCAACAATCAAAAGAAAGTTATGGAGTGTGCCCTCAAATGGGTATGCATCACTTTAGCACAACATTGGAGGCCCATTAACCCATGCATAATGATCTCATTTAGGTGTGTCCTTGGGTTGAGAAGAAGCTCACATATTGTACTTTAGAATGATTACTTGGTTGCATGTATGTATAGAATAAAATTTTGATGTTGTTGAATAAATTACTATATCCTATAGTCTTTAGGATGCATGCTCTTTAGGATGCATGCTTCACATGCAACATAGCACTTGTAATGCTTTAACAGTCTCATTCTAGATCCTTATTTCATAATTTTTTGCTCTCATGTTCAAGTTTGGAATGTGTACTATAACTTGAAGACAAAGTTTGCCAAATTCTGTTGAGCAATGCATAAGTTATGGGTCATGCAAGATACCCATATACGGAAAAGTTCCTGAACCTCACCAAAAATGGCTACACCCAAGCAAACAATGACCCTATATTTAAATGTATTCAAAATCTATCCTCTCATATTTCTCACATTTTGATCTTGTATCTTTTACTTCACTCAATCAACAACTCACCTCTCTATATTTATGTAATCGGTTTCACGTTATTCGAAGTCTAACTTATTATATACAATAAATATCTCATGATGAGAATCTAATAATTTATCATTCTTGTGTTCCATCACTTTATTTTATAGATTTCAATGTACTCAAAATCTATTGTCTCACATGTCTTGCATTACAGTCTTGCATCTGTTGTGAGGATAGTGGGAGAGAGGGAAGGAGTCTCACTTGCGGCTTTCTCACATGAACAATTGGGGGAATACACACAAAGGTGGAGGCTGAAAACAGTTTTTCCTCTTCTTAGTTGTGAAAGCCAAAAGAACTCAAGTACAAAGAAAATAGAAGAACCCTATATGTGGGTCTCAAACCAAACTCAACTAACTAAGGTGGCATACTAACTGAGCCACAAACTAGAGTAGATAAGGATAGCTGTCATCCAGCGATTATTCGTGGGCGGTGTACCAACCGCATCTCCAGCTAACAAGTCGGTGACATAAATGCACAACAGTCACCCTGGCATATCGCGAGTGGAGCTTGATATCTCAACACTCCCCCTCGAGCTCAATCCCAATTCCTGCACACCAAGCAGGTCTCTGAACTTGCGCAGCTTCTCTGCACCCAATGCTTTCGTGAATATGTCAGCTACCTGATCCTCTGTGCTGACATAAACTAGATCAATAAGACCTAGTAAAACCTTCTCCCGCACATAGTGATAATGCACCTCAATGTGCTTTGTTCTGGCATGAAAGACTAGGTTCTTTGCCAAATGTATACTACTCATGTTGTCATAATAAGTGACAACCGGCCCATCTGTAGACTGATGCATATCATAGAGTAGCTTATGCAACCAAGCTACCTCACATGCAGCCATTGCTGCACCTCTGTACTCAGCCTCTGTGCTCGACAAGGCAACTATAGGCTGTTTCTTGCTGCTCCAAGTGACTGCAGCACTCCCAAAAGAGAACACATATCCACTGGTAGATCGCCTATTAGAAATACTACCAGCCCAATCAGCATCAGTGTATCCATGCAACTGTATCTGAACCCCAGCCTCATAAAATAGTCCATACTGCAATGTGGACTTCACATACCTGAGTATGCATCTAGCCGCATCCAAATGCGGTTTCCTTGGAGCTTGCATAAACTGACTTACCAACCCAACAGCATAGCTCAAATCTGGCCTGGTAATAGTTATGTAAATCAAACTTCCTTCTATGCGTCTGTACATAGTAGGGTCTTCCAGAAGCTCACCTGCATCTGCACTCAGCTTCACATTCTGCTCCAAAGGAACTGAAATAGGCTTACAGCCTGTCATCCCATATTTGGACAGCATGTCCAATCCATACTGCCTCTGCAAGAGCTGTATCCCACTTGGTGATCTAATCACCTCAATCCCCAAGAAATAACGCAGCTCTCCCAAATCCTTCATCTCAAACTTCTGTCTCAATAGCATTTTCACATGAAGGATATCTTCATCACTATCACCTGTGATGATCAAATCATCAACATAAATGACCAGCAGCATAATCCCTTTCTCTGTTTTTCTCACATAGAGTGAGAAATCTGCCTTGGAAATCTGAAAGCCAATAGTGACAAGATATTGTCCTATCTTGTCAGACCATGCTCTAGGTGCTTGCTTCAAGCCATACAAGGCTTTCTTCAACCTGCAAACAAACTCAGGATGAATAGCATGAACATAACCTACTGGCTGCTCCATAAAGACCTCTTCTTGCAAATCACCATGGAAGAAGGCATTCTTTACATCCATCTGATGTAAAGACCATCCCTTTGATGCAGCCATAGCAATGGTTGCTCTTACGGTTGCCATCCTTGCAACCGGGCTGAAAGTTTCTTCATAATCAATGCCATATGTCTGTGCATACCCCTTGACAACTAATCTTGCCTTGTATCTATTCACAGAACCATCTGCATTGTGCTTGATCTTATAAACCCACTTACAGCCAATTGCATTCTTGTCTTTAGGCAAAGGCATCAATTCCCATGTAGCATTAGCATCCAAGGCATCTATTTCTTCATCCATGGCTTTCTCCCATTTTTCATTTCCCATGGCTTGCTCAAAAGAAGTGGGTTCTGGTTCCTGTATCACTTTGACCATACAGGCATAGTGAATGGCTATAAATCCATCATATTTCAGCCTATCCATAGGATACCTAACCCTGGTAGACCTGTGCAAAATAGGCTCACTTCCAGGTGCTCTCAAAACATCCGTGGTCTTCCTTATTCAAGGTGTAACAACAGAAGGAATACCCAACTCATCATCAATGCTCTGTTCTGAGCCACTGGATTCACCATCCACATAAGAGTGACCTGCATTCACATCAAACATGGGCTGATCTACCTTCTCTTTTTTTTTCGTGATACCTGCATACCACTCTCTGCATTGCTTTGAGGAGATTCTCCTGATCTCAATCTGCCTGTCCATGGCAAAGTATGTGAACCACTGCTAGAGGACACTCCAGGTCCACTAATATTTTGTGATTGCTGCTGTGAAATCTGTGCAGCATTACCATTTTGTGCATCTACATCAATCATCACATTCACTGGTTTATACCAGCTGCTCATCTCATCAAAAACAACATCTCTGCTCACTGTGAACTTACGTGTAGAAGGGTTATAGCATCTATACCCTTTCTGTTGCAGAGAATAACCAATAAAGATGCACTTCTCAGCTTTTGGATCCAACTTGGACCTCAACTCATCTGGCACATGGACATAGGCAATGCAACCAAAAATTTTCGAATGAGAAATATCTGGTTTCCTACCAGTATACATCTCCTCTGGCGTCATGCCATGTATTGCTGCAGTGGGAGTCCTATTCATTATATAAACTGCTGTAGCAACTGCTTCAGCCCAATAATAATCTGGTAGATCTTTTTCATTTAGCATAGCCCGTGATACCTCTCCAATATGCCTGTTTTTTCTTTCTGCAATTCCATTTTGCTGTGGGGTATGACTGCATGAATATTGCTGCTTTATACCATGCTCCTGCAAGAACCTTGCAAACTCATTTGAGAGGTCCTCTCCCCCTCCATCTGACCTTAGGCATTTTATTTGCAGGCCTGTTTCTTTTTCAATCATAGCTTTGAAAGCTTTGAAGTGCCCAAACACTTCAATTTTCTTTTTCAAAAAATACACCCAAAGTTTTCTGCTGAAATCATCAATAAATGTGACAAAATAGTGACAGCCACCAATAGATACAGCTTTAGTAGTCCACACATCAGAGTGGATTAATTCCAATGGCTTTTTACTTTCTTGAACATGCCTAGGAAAAGGTTTCCTTGCCTGTTTCCCAAATTGACAGGCTTCACAAACCTTGTGCATTTCTGCAACCTTGAATTTAGGCAATCCTGCAATAATATTTTGGGCTTGCATTGATTTAAGTCGCTATATATTAACATGACCAATGCGTTTGTGCCAGATATCAATATCTGCAACTACACCGGTCCCATGTGCAAACATTGCTGCACTCAATTTAGGCATGTCCGCATCCAACGTAAACATCCTGCCCTTCTTCTTTCCTTTTGCTATCAAGCGACCGTTATTTTTCATATCCTCAACAAAGCATCCATGAGGATTAAATCTGACCTGCAAGCCCTGCTCAACCATCTGACCAACAGAAACCAGGTTCTTGGTGATGTTCGGGACATGAAATACATTAGACAAGTATTTCTTTTTCCCATCCTGCATAGACAAAGGAATTTTGCCAATCTGCACAATAGGATGTGCAGTATCATCACCAGTCTCCACAAATCCTGGTTTTTCCATTTTCCTTGCATCCATCCATTCTGCATGACCTGTCATGTGGTTTGACGCACCTGAGTCAACATACCACACATCATTTCGTTCTTCTGCACTTGTCACAGAATTGGTCATATGATGCACCATAAATAGATGCTCATTTCTATCATCACCCTGCCTACTAGAAGATGCATAATTGCCTTGCTGCAATTTTCCAGTCATAATGTCATTCTGCTTTTTATAGCAGTCCTTAGCCATATGACCCATTTTGCCACAATAGTAGCATTCAACATTGCTGTTTGCATTTTGGCCTCTCTGCCATCCACCACGGCCTCTTTGGCTCCCCCTGCCTCTAGAGTTACCACGTCCTCCTGCATAGGACTAGTTTTCTTACGTTTGCTGCATATTCTGATTTGTACCACGGCCTACAGATCGGCCTCCTCTACCTCTGCCTCTACCTCTGCCAGCATTTGAGTAGAAGACAGTTTCTTTTGAAGTTCCTGTTGAAGAAGATGCACCCCCATTTCTCTGCTCTTCAGAAATTAGAAGAGCAATCAACTCCTCAAAATTTGGAAATTTTTCACGGACGGCAATGGATGTCCGGAATTGTGCATAATCCTTTCCTAGACCATTCAAGGTCACAGAAACCAAATCGTCATCATCCACTGGCGACCCAATGGAAGCAAGTGCATCCACAATTTTCTTCACCTTCATGTGGTAGTCATTGATGCTCATGTTTTCTCTCTGCACAATTGTGCAGCTCCTGCTTGAGCTGCATTTTCCTGGCTTGCGTATTTGTGTTGTACATTTTTGCCAAAGTATCCCATGCCTCCTTTGGCGTACTTGCATCCTGAATATGCACAATCATGGAGTCCGAAATACTGATAGACAGCCAGTACATAACTTTCCTGGCTCTCTCATGCCATCCTTTGAATGCCTGCATTTCCTATTGACTGGGAACATTAGGAAGAACAGGTTCTTCTTCATTTCCTGTAATGAACTCCCAATAGCCTTTTCCCATCAAGAAATTCGTCATTCTAAACTTCCATGCCTGGAAGTTGTTCTTGTCAAGCTTTTCAGTGACAATCTATGAAAGAGAATCAGATGCCATTACAGAACACTGCAAAATATTCTGTCACTGCAAAAAACACAGCTTTTGCCTCACACGGGCAGAACTGCAAAACTGGCGAAAGTGGTATTTCACCACACAGTCACTTCCTAGTGACGATTTTGCATCAACAGGCAACAAGCATGAATCTGCAACTCCCAATATCTCTGCACAAAGGCATACGATGCAATTTCTGCGGCAACTTTTCACCGACCCGCAGAACAGTGGTCGCACAGCAAAAACAGGGCCTTTTTCTGAGTGCCTGCGGAAAACTTCCGTCTCCAAAACGGGCCCCGAAATTACCTCGAATCAGAAAAATAACGTGAAGGGCGTCTCAATCTAAGACAGTGCACTCTTGCACTTCTGGCTATGCTACCTGCAGAGATTTGCTCCCAAACTCGAAATAGGAAAGCAACACTGGTCCTCTTACCAGGACACCACGAACTTGGCTTGCTTTCTTGAGCCCCTTACCACAAACAAGGCTCTGATACCATGTGAGGATAGTGGGAGAGAGGGAAGGAGTCTCACTTGCGGCTTTCTCACATGAACAATTGGGGGAATACACACAAAGGTGGAGGCTGAAAACAGTTTTTCCTCTTCTTAGTTGTGAAAGCCAAAAGAACTCAAGTACAAAGAAAATAGAAGAACCCTATATGTGGGTCTCAAACCAAACTCAACTAACTAAGGTGGCATACTAACTGAGCCACAAACTAGAGTAGATAAGGATAGCTGTCATCCAGCTATTATTCGTGGGCGGTGTACCAACCGCATCTCCAGCTAACAAGTCGGTGACATAAATGCACAACAGTCACCCTGGCATATCGCGAGTGGAGCTCGATATCTCAACATCTGTTACTTCACACAATCTAGTAGTCTAGCATTCTCCAACCATCATCTTAGTGACATCTTAGCCTCTCCCAATTCTTTATTCTAAATCTTTCATCTCACATTATGAGTCTATAGTTCTATAAACCCCTCTCTAGTTGTTTGTCTTCTACATCTCGCCCACAGCTTTACTCTCAAACACTTCTTCCACTTTTCTCTCATTACCTTCCTCCTCTCCTCAGCCTTACTTCTTCCATCTTGCCCACAGCCTTACTCTGGAAATCAAGTCTACTACCATTATCATTCTTGCACTCATCTCATAGCCTTACTCTCAAACTCTTCTTACATCTTGCCTTGCAGTCTACTCCCATTACCATTCTTGCACTCTTCTTTCATCTCCCAACCTTACTCTAAACTCTTCTTCTATCTCTCCTTAACCCACTTTCTCTTGTTTCTCATTCCAGATTCTCGTAGTTTAAATCTTCATGGATCTTTTAGAAGTCATCAATTCCGTGGAGGAAGCCACTAGCACCAACAAAGATTGGATCGCCGAGAATGAGGCAAATAGAGAGAAAAGAAAGAGACAACGAGATCCATTAACCTTGGACAAAAAGGAGGAGTTTGCTCTTCAGAACCGCCTAAACAAGGAGGAGAGAGAAAAAATAAGTAGGTACACTAGAAAAATAGATAGATTACTTTCATATAGGAGAGAGATAACAAACTTTCTAAGTGAGGTTACTTCGCATAGGACTCGTTATGGGAGATTTCCACTCCATGAAGCGTAAGCCATACGGAATCAAGAAAGTGCTATACAGGAGAAAATTTATAATTCCTTACATCACTTCTATAGTTTTAACTACATTAATCATGATGAGATGGCCTCAGCAAAGAAATGGGTTGAATCTAGGAGAGAAATGGAAAATATTAATGCCTTCCAGTGAGAGGCTTATTGTAACTTTTGGTATTTGTTAACACCATTATAAATATTGAGAGAGTTTGCTTAATATTGTAACTTTTGAAGGTGTTTGTTAACACCATTATAAATATTACGAGATTTTACAATTGCTAAATCTTATCTTTTGGTGTAACTTATCTATCATGTTAAATTTTATAATTTTGATTTCATCTCCTTTAAAATTCTCTAAAAATTTGCTTGTTTTTATGTTTTCATCTATGCTTTGAAGAGTGGGTTTTTTCTTAAATTTTATCCAAAAACTAGTCCAAAAGTATACGTAAAAATGAATTTGTACATTGACAAGTCCAACATTAATGAAATAAGTGTTATAGATGCAGGGGAGACAGTTGAGAGGAAATGATCGAGAGGGATAGAAGATGAAACTGTGAAGGAAATGGAATAGTGGAGGCTTAAGTTTTTAGGATTCTGAGTGCAAGGAAGAAAGGTCAAGAGGAAATTATGAAGAGGGATAGAAGACAAAACAATGAAGGGAATAGAACATTGGAGGCTTACGTAGATTCAAGGCCACTGTGGTGGTGCGGCTCAAGTGAGGCCTAATTGATGCCAAGTATGTGATTAATTAAAGGTGCCTCAAATTTTGATTGATTAAAGGCTCAAATATTGATTAATTGAAGGTGCCTCAAATTATGATTATCACCCTAAGAAGAGTGCAGTTAATTACCAATCATTGGGGTTGCATGCTCATGAGTGGCTACCATGCCGAGTAGAGTTTAGTTAATTATCAGCCACCACTATAGTGGCATGTGATTACCAATCACTGTGGTGACTCCTTCAAGATTATGTGGATGGGCTTGCAGTTAATTACCAACCTTCACAATGGCATGTGCTTAATTGGTGTCTTAAATTTGGATGGCAACTTGCATGTGTGCCAAACTCACCATGATGGCCCATCACCATTGGGCTTGAATTCTCATGAATGATTATTTAGATGAAATATGTAGAGTTTCATTTGATTAAGTAGAGTACAATCAATTATTAATCACCAAGATTGCATGCTCATCATGAGTGATTGCCACCTTGAGTAGAGTGCAGTTAATTACCAGTCTCACCGGACTTGCAAATTTGGATTTGTTCGAACCAATCACCTTTGCAATCCAAAATAAATGACATAGGGTTTCATCCTTTGCACGTGTTGTAACCATGGAGTCCCCCTTTATGTCATGCACACTTCCACTCCACATTCAGTAAGTTGTCTCATGTCCTTTATGATAGCTTCATGCACCCAAATACATTTCTCTTGCCTCTCCCTTTTTGATACATTCTAGTTGTGCAAGAAGAGAAGCTCCTACATTTGTAATAACTGGAATTGCATTAATCAAACCTCCACATTGTCATGCAATTAGAAGCCTATAAGAAATGCCATTTTTGTTCATGTTCCAAGAGCATGGCTCGGTACCTCCCCTCTTCCCAGATCAACAAATATATATGATGCAAATTAATCCCATTATCGAGTTGTGTTGTGACCTAAGTCATGGCACAACTCCATAACAACATCTAGTTGTATCATAATTCATGACAAAACTTGATGCTGTTATTGAGAGTTGTCATAATTTATGGTACTACATAACAATATCGAGTTTTTTCATGAGTTATGCCACAACTCGATGCTGTTATTGAGTTGTGTTATAACCTTTTTTTTCCCGATTTCTTTTTAGAAAGACCAATATATTTTCTACTTGATTCAACTAAATATCTACAAGGTGCCTTCTGAATCATATTGCTATATGTACAAAGTTAAAAATGAACAATTCCCTAATTGACAATAATCAAATGTAAGCTTGTTTTCTACTCACTTTTAGATGCAATAATCCTTTATCATCAATTTGTAGCCCTTTGTCAAATTTATCAACCCTTCAATAATATACATATAGAGCTCTAATGCAGTATAATTAAGGATTTAGATTACTTATAGGCCTACACATATACATTGTACCTGTGCTTAAATGAAAGGAATTGAAAAAATAACAAAACAAATAATAAAGGAATAGAACTAAAGAACTCCATAAGGACTATATAGGGGCCAATGGGGGACACCCACTACAAAATAAACGTTTGCACTTACCAAATATTGATAAATTTCAATAACATTCCTATCCTTTCCCAAGGATTACATTATCCAATCTCATGACTACTGCTTTGGTGGAACATTTGCTACAGTAATATCTAGCTCAAAGGGAAGCAGCTAACAGCTACCTGATATACAATTGATGTCATCTGGCCCTTGATAGTTTGAATGAGACTTTGATGCATAGCTTCACAGGTCTTTGTACCTTATTCAATTTTCTTTCATCAGAAGGATATTCTTCATTTGGATTTGCTTGAAATTGATGCTTTTTGACTGATGAATTGTGTTATTTTATATGATCTTTCATGTATGCACTGGTATCCAAAGATCCATGTAACTGTATATTGGCTATAAAAATTAACTTACCACTTTAGCTTCTCAAACTTTGTCCTTAAATAGTAAAGTTGTTGATCCCCTATCTATCGACTCCTTGAATTGGATCACTATGTGTCCAAAAAATGCTATGACCTATCTCCACAATGATGGCTTACAATCCACCATGCGGAACTTCCATTGAGGTTTCTAAATATCCATGTCATTTGTGTGTGGTTTGCACGTGTTGGCTAACCATCATTGTGTGCCTACAACATGTTATGACCTATCTCCATTGATACATTTGCTGGCTTGCAATCCATCATGAGGAACTTCCATCAAGGTATCTAGATATCCACGCAATGATTTCTCATGTGGCTTTAGCCATGAGTTGGAATTCTCTAACTCAATTTACAATACAAAATGTTAAACATTTTGTAAGAAGTTCCAAAATATATTTATGAACTTTGATTAATCATATTTTTATTTTTTGACTGTTGACCTAAATTCTCAACATGAAATTTGGATCTCCTAGCCTCTCATGATAAATTAAATGTTGCGACATACATTCACTTTGTGTAGATTCCTATGTTATTCCGAACACTAATCAACTAATTTGCATAAATTATATGCACAAATTCCAATATTAACAACAAGATAACTATGTATGTAGAAAATTCATGAACTCAATTGTCCTAGTTGCTGCTCACACTTTCTTTATCTCATGAAATATTCACTAATATTTGTGTCCTTTGAACTGCAAAGTCAAAAAAACTTGCACAATGCTGAAGTAAAGAGCTCAATCAAATAGATACTAAATAATATAGGATGGATCATGGAAGTTTCTTTATCTCTCTCCTCCACTTTGTGGTCTTCTTGAGACTATATGTACTGCAAAGGCAAAGAAACTTGCACAATGCTGAAGCAATGGACTCAATCAAATAGATACTAAATAATATAGGATGAATGATGGAAGTTTCTTTATCTCTCTCTTTCACTATGTGGTCTTCTTGAGAAAAGCTCTACGGATACTTGACCCAAATTTATGGTTAGAAATTTACCTACTCCCGCAAGTAGATTGTCGCAAAGCACCTTTGACCATTGATCATGGTTGGTTTATAGAATCTACAATATTTAGCATGAATCAAACCACAGAACATGTTCCTTGCAATGCATAGACATTTAATGCAAAAATCCTTAGAGTTCCATGCTTCACTTAAACACTTCTCATTTTCATTTTGCATGTTTTCACACATGAAAATAGTATGTGTGGGCATTGACATCTATCAAAGTCAAAATGGCTCATATTGAATTCACCTTCAAGCTTATAGTTTCTCGTCAATGACATATGTTCTTTTGCTAGGTCCTTGTAATGCTCTTTGAACCTTTTTCCCTCTTTTGCATAATCTCCAATGATGGCCCAATATAAATGGAAATTTCTCCAAGTAATCAATGAACACCAAATTTTCATGTTTGTTGTTTGCCAATGTTAGTATTAGCTCCATCTACCTTTTTGGAATGAGAGGTTTGGTGAAAGGTGCCTCACTTGGCTTGAGTGGTGCCTAGAGGAGGTGGGTCATTTGTTCTATATGTGGTTTTTTCTATCTCCTCCTTTGATAGAAAGATTAGACTATATGTGCCTAAGTAACACGATGATGTGTCTACAAATATATTCTCTCTTGTGTGAGTTGTAGGCCTTTCTACCTAGTGGATTTCAAAGAGTATTGGGGTGCGTTGGCTACAAAATTATATATATTTTGTTAATCTTGCATTAGAGTATTGGGGTGCATTGGCTATAAAATTATATATATTTTGTTAATCTTGCATTACCAACTCTTCAAGCACAATTTGGATAGCTAGAAGCCTTTCTAATGTTACTTTTTTATTGGTGTGGTTTGAGTGTCATAACTTGCACTAATCGTCTACTACTCACTATGCCAATAGTAGTAGGGAGACTTAGGGTCATTCCTAGTGGTTGCAAAATCTAGATCTTGGACTTTCTTATGAAAGTCTATGTTAGTGATGGTAATTATGTGGGCTTGGCCAATAGGGGAAGCAACTAATAAGGTTATTGTACCCCAAATTCCTCTTATCTACATGTCAACTATAGCATTGTATACAAGGGATTTGATATTAGTGTATGTGTTTTCATGATTTTTTCTTTTAAAAAAAACATTTATCTTATAGGATATTAGAGGAGCTCTATCTTAAAAGTTGACATAGCACACCTACCCAACATTGCTTATTTTTCTCCATTGTAACTTTTTCCGTGCATCCAAGAGTCTATGAGGATAAGATTGTTCTCGAAGCCCCAAAGTCTTACCAAGGACAAGATCAAGTTCTTTTCACTACATTATCAAGGATGATGCTCATCAATAATGTTGCTTGACTTATCCTCTAGTGATGAGCAATATCTCTCTTTTGGAGCTCTGAATTGACTTAGTATTGTGCTGGAAATGTTACTTTAGTTGTCACATATGCATGAGAAGGCTTTGCCTTGCATTCTTTCTTAGAGTGTCCTAGCTCAGTGCAGTGAGTGTAAAACTTATGTCCTCTTTTCTTTGAATACTCCTCAGGGGGTAACCACTTCTTGGAGTGCTTCAAACTTAAGAAGAGTTAGATGTTTTTTTTGAGTTCATGGAACAACTTGATATGTAGAATTTGGAAGAATAGCCAGATTTAGAGCCCAACTTTCTCTCTACTCTTTTTGCCATGAAATAAACTTCATCCAAAGTCTTGGGAGAGAGTAACTCCACTTGTTCATGATCCTCTCCCTCACCTCTCTTACACTCCAAATTAGCTAAAAATCACTCAACACATAAGAATATTCTTGGACAAGAGCTTTACTGAATGAAGAATGAGCAACTACAATAGAAGGAGCAAGGGCCCTATAAAAAGGAGAAGCACAAATGAGTAGTATGTCAATACACATGAATTAGGAATTGCAACACAACAACTTGAACTCAAATGTTGCTCAAGAAGAGCCAAAAAGACCCTTTGTAGGCCAAGGATGGCCTCACACCTTCCACTAGTGGCTATCTGTCAGTCCTAGGATTTGCCTAAAATTTAAGATCTGGTGCAAAGGTTGGTACGTCATAAATATACATGATTTGGATGATCCATTCAGTCAAGTTGTACTTCAATATGTTTTTTTCATTTACTATGAAGAAACTCAAGCAAATCCAATGGTTCCTTCAAGTCCATTCACTTGATGTGTTTCTATAATGATCACAAAACCTTTTAAATATTATAAGATTTAAAATAAGGTTGTTTACGTGAAAGGTTAGGTCAAGCTAAATTAAACCATAAGGTCTAAATAAGACTAGGACGTGCTCTATATACATAAGCTATGTACGCTTCCCAATATACAAGCTTCTTGTTTTATATGTTTGCATGACATTTAGCCTTCTTTGAGCATATGGTTAAAGAAGACCCATCTTATTATATTGCTATGAGATAGCAGTTAACATGGTTCTCTAAAATGATAATTGATGTCCAAATGGGACATTCCTCAAGTGAAGAGAGTTACATTTTCAAATTCACACCAATGACAAGACAACCATGGCTCCTTATAAGATAAAGAATAATTCTCGAAGGCAGGCCCCAAAAATATTGTGCATTAAACACTCTATTGCAGAAAACAAATGGTAATAAAAAAAAGATGAACATAATGTTGGAGATATCATAGCCAAAGAGTGTGGTGTTGTGATGTGTTGGTAATACTACGAGTTCTAGTACTAGTTCATGTGTGAGTGCCACATGTCACTATGGGACTTATCCCATATGCTCTTGGTGCAAGTGTGTAGCCTATAAGGCTTGTACTTCTCATGATTATGAATAAGATAGCCTTTCACTATTTTCCTCACACCCTAACCTTCTCTCTCCCTCTCTCCACCATGTTTCTAACATGGTATCAGAGAAAGCCAGTCTTGCCATAGCCCACCTTGCCACATCATCATCTCCAACCCTAACCTTAATTCTACTTAGCTTCATCCCTCTTGCAGCTGCCTTAGTTATGCCTCATTCTACCTCCTCCTGTCAACATTCTCAACCCGATTAGGTCTTCTTCCATAGCCACCTCATTTCAGCTCTTCTCCTTGGAGCCCTTTTGTGATCATTTCTGCCCATCTAGCTTCTCCATAGCCTGTTGCCATTATTGGGATCCCTTGGAGCAGTACCTAGGCCCTTGGTAGCCTCTTGTATTGCTCGTTGGTACCTTGCAGTAAGAAGCACCTGCACACAAGCCATTTTGGAGCTTTTTCATCCTCAATTTTAGGGTTTACAGGGCAAAATTCGACCACCTACATGTATTGGTTGTAGAATTTCAAAGATTTTGGATGCTTTTTTGACCTAATTTGGAGCTAGTATTGCATTTTTGAGTCCTTTTAGGGTTGACAACCTAAACTGCCTACAATAAAGGAACTTACGAAGTGTTTTTGGCCTTTTAGCACACCAAAATCAATTGGTTTTTTGCTATTTTAAGCTATTTAAGGAGCCATCTTCCACGTGGACAACCTGCTCTTTACACTTTGGAGCACCCTGTTGAGCCATTTTAAGGATTTTGGAGGATTGCAGATCTGCTATAGCACTTGGAGTGCTTTTCGTGCCCACAAGTTCTCTTACCTTGGATCATTGTTGCATTGTGAGGCATCTAATTGTTGCTCTTTGATTTGGGTTCACATGTTAAGGTGTATTCTTACTACTTTTCCATTAGGGTTCATTCAGTTCAACATGTTAAGGCATATTCCTTCTACTTTTCCATTAGGGTTTGCATTTTGGTGTCTTCGAGGTCATCTACCAACTACTAGATAGGTTTATTCAAAGCATTTCAGAGCCCTAGATGCGGAGCCTCTTCATTTCTGGTTACCCATATCAGCTTGCTGCCTTTGCTACCTTAGATTGACACTATGGAGCCTCGTCCCCATGTGTGGTGAAGAGACATCAGCATCACTCTCAGCTAGGGATGAGCAGAACGACCAAGCAATGGTGCTTGTTGGTCAACAAATTGCTTCATCAACTTGACCTCGCTACTTAAACTAAGGAGAGCCTGGACAAGCTCAAGAATATTTATGCTACATCTACTGGACCTGAGCAAGAAGCTTCATCTGCTATGTTGTAGATCTATTCCTCTCTAAGGAGGTACATGATGCTTAGCTCTATGTGTGTTTGTGTTAAGTCAATAAAGGTTCTCAGCCTTAAGTTGTCCCTCTAAACTAAATATATTTGGAGCTAACAAGAGGTACTCTACACTAGGTTAAAATGAATGTATTTTCTTTTACTTTGATTTGATGGTATTGACCACCCAGTTGAGAGTAAAAGGGGGTGACCAGTGATGGTTTGCCCTTGTTGATCGCAAAGCTGGTTAAGAATTCACTACCACACGGGAGGTTTTGGCTGGTTGGACTTGCAATTTGCAGTATTGTGATGGATGGGGGATCAATCTACTGTTTGTGTGTTGGGCCTCACACTCTTTGCTCTGAAGGGGGGTGTTGAAGATATCAAAGCCAAAGAGTGTGGTGTTGTGATGTGTTGGTGTGTAGAACTAGGAGTTCTAGTACTAGTTCATGTGTGAGTGCTACATGTTACTATGGGACTTATCCCATATGCTCTTGGTGCAAGTGTCTGAGTGTGTAGCCTATAAACATGTACTTCTCATGATTATGAATAAGATAGCCTTTCATTATGTTTTCATTTATGTTTCATTTCCTCACACCCTAACCTTCTCTCTTCCTCTCTCCACCATGTTCCTAACACATAATACATATGATCTAAAATTGTTGTAAAAAGATGAACATATCATCTAAATTTATGGGAAATGTTGTAAAAAGTTGCAACAAGCATAAGGACTAGGGAAGCATGCTCAAAACCTTCATACCCATCAAAGCATAATATGCATTATGATGGATATGAAGGCTTTGGGTATTCTTCCCTAGTCATTACCCAACATTATTCACAAATTTAGATGACAATTTTAGAAATTTAGACGATTTGTATAATGTTCACACTTTTTTTAAATTGCCATTTGTTTCATGGGAAATATAACGTTTGATGCATAATATTCTATTGGCCTACCTTCATGTTATTATCATTATCTTATCAAGAGCCATCATTGTCTTGTCATTGATGTGAATTTGAAGATGTAAGTAGTCTCCTCACTAGAGGAATGTCCCATTTGGATATCAATTATCATTTAAAAGAACCATGTTAATTGCTATCTCATAGCAATATAGTAAAGTGGATCTTATTTAACGATATGTACAAAGAATACTAATCATCATGCAAATAAGTGAAACAAGAGTATAAAAGTGTGGGTGGCCATTGCCTCCTAATATATTGGGAAGCATACGTAGCTTACGTATATAGGGCATGTCCTAGTCTTATTTAGAGCTTATGGTTCAGTTTAGTTTGACGTAACCTTTCACCTAAATAATCTTATTTACAATTTTATAAATTACACGTGGAAGTTCACAGAAGGAGAATCCAACTTTCCACTATAGCACTCCTTTTAACGAGGTAGTGCCAACAAATATAAGAGATAAAAACCAAAAGAAATCTTTTTAAAACATTGCTAGAATTTAAAGGAGTAAACCTCCTCTAGAACAAGAACAATAAATTGATAAAATAATATTGAACTTTCTAAAAAGAATACCAAGAAAAGAATTAAACAAGATAAAAAATTTTCAAACAAAAAATTAATGCTAAACTCAGTTTGTAAACTAATCACAAAAGCTTTTTAACTAATCAAAGTAGACTATAAGATAATGAAAATATGAGAAACCAAGAAAAACTACTAATATAAACCATGCCAACTTGTTGCCCAAAAGGTTAGTTCAAGAACTCTAATACATCATCAAAGCAAGCATGAAAATGAAGACGATGACCCAAGACCCAAACAATAACTTGATGTAAAGGAAAATAGGAGACAAACTAAACTACACAGGCTAGCTACTAAAACAACCTTAAATATGAACTTTTAAGAAACCTATCACTAATCACTCCTACATGAAGATTTTTGTAAATTTTTTGGAATAATAGGACCAACAGGAAATCATATAAGCTAAGGGTGTTTTCCAAACCCAAAAGGGTCCTAATTTGTCAAGTTTAGGATGATCATTCACAAGAAAATGTTCCATTGACCAGTCTCAAGTCTCTATGTAAGATTGGTCTCACTTATAATCCTAAAGGGTCCTACTTTTCTCTTGGTTTCTTAAGTTTTTTTTTTTTTGAGAAAAACTCTTGGTTTCTTAAGGCCTCAAAGTCTTATCATGAGCACACTCTACCTATGACTGTTCAATTCAAAGCTTAATGGAAAGGTCACTCTAAAAACTAGCTAACATTTTAGGACCATGATCGCTATATCTCTTAAAATATATTGGAAGAAACTATATCTTTTAAAATAACTTAAAATTGTTAAGAATGAAATCTTGAAAACCATAGAGGTACTTTGCAACCCAAAATTCAATTTGACTCTTGTGAATTAAACTTAAAATGACTACGGCTTGGGTCCTAGCCTTTGGTGGTCGAGATGGGTGTGTGTGTGTATGGGGTATGCTTGAGTCAATATAAATTTTAAGGACGAATATATTTTCCCAATGGAAAATCTAGAAGCTTCTCCAAATTGGTGGGGCTAATATTTAGAGCTTCAAAATTGATAGCTTTGCCAGGTCGGAATTTAGCCCTACAAGTACTCAAATTGATTGGCATAAGTGGTTTGGAGCCATCTTAGAATTTTCAAATTCTAGATTATAAAAAACTTGTATGAACTTTAAGTATACTTAATTAAACCTGTATGAACTTTGAGTATACTTAATTAAACATTGGATTGAAGCCTTTAAAATGGTAGAGTGGACTAATAATATTTGTAACTCTATCCTAAGAAAGAATCTTCCAATGACCTACAATTCTATAAGTGTATGAGGGAAAATTCTCCATAACTCGATTCCCCTCTTTAAGATTTGCGTAGTGCGGGTCAAGTCCAAGCTTGAGTTTGACCGGAGGCTAGCGACCCACTGCCTACTCGTCCAAAGTGTGGTGAGGTTATTTAAAAAAAAATTGACAAAATAAATTAAATGACATAATAAATTAAATGACTAATGAGGGATATTCACACCGGGTGCAAGGATACGAACAATTCAAATGGCGGGAGTCCTTCTTGCAGCGTTGTTTTCTCTCTGTCCACCCCTCAATTTTGGCAAGAATGTCGAATGATCACACGCCCTGATACAAGAAGCGCATTGGAGGCAGCGAGGGAGGAAGGGGGGGGGAGAGAGAGGGAGAGAGAGAGAGGATCAATCAAGAGGGCAAGTTTAGTTGAAGACACAAAGCGGGAGGGAGGAGAAAGCTTGGAGGGGGGGAAAGGGAGAGAGGGAAAGAGGAAGGGGGGGGGAGAGAGAGGGAGAGAAGAAAAGAGGATCAATCAAGAGGGCAAGTTTAGGTGAAGAGAGAAAGAGGAGAGAGAGAGGATAGAGGGAGAGAGGATCAATCAAGAGGGCGAAGAGAGAAAGGGGGAGGGAGAGAGAGCAGAGGGACAGGGGGAGGGGGAGGGAGAGAGGAGAAAGAAACCTTGATCTTGGAGGGAGAGAGACGAGATAGAGGGGGGGGGAGGTAGGAGAAAAGAATCCTTGAGCAGGGAGAGGGAGAGAGCACTAGGAGTTTGGGGACCTGGGCGATTTGCAGTTCCCTCGCAGCTTTCTCAATGTCGAAAGAAGATGTAGAATTTCGGGACGAGATGGAGGAGCGCCTCATTAACGAGGAGTACAAGATCTGGAAGAAGAACACGCCGTTCCTTTACGATTTGGTCATTACGCATGCACTGGAATGGCCTTCCCTCACTGTGCAGTGGCTTCCTGACCGGAAAGAACCCCATGGGAAAGACTACTCAGTTCAAAAGCTCATCTTGGGGACTCACACATCTGACAACGAGCCCAATTATCTGATGTTGGCCGAAGTCCAGCTGCCCTTGGAGGATTTAGAAAGCGACGCTAGACAGTACGACGAAGAGAGAGGGGAGGTTGGAGGCTTTGGTTGCGCCAGTGGAAAGGTAAATTCTTACGTTCCGATTTTATTGTCTGTTTTACCAATGCCTCATTCTTTGTCTTGCTCGTTATTGTTTTTGTTTTCAGTGAGAAATTCTTATTAATGCGACCTCTGCCAGGCGTTGGTAGATACAGTAGTTCTAGTTTCGTACTTACGAAAGTCCTGTTTTCGTGATTGCATAACATTCGGTCGTGGAAAATGGATATACCATTGATCTTTTGCTTGAGAGTGCTGGGTTTGTTGTGTTGGAACCAAAGATATACACGTCCTCTGTAGAAAGTGCTCTCGATTTTAACACGTACTCTTTCCACTATAGGTTCAAATAACTCAGCAAATAAATCATGATGGGGAGGTCAATAGGGCTCGTCACATGCCCCAAAATCCTTTCATTATTGCAACAAAGACTGTGAGTGCTGAAGTTTACGTATTTGACTACAGCAAGCACCCTTCTAAGCCACCACAAGAAGGTCGTTGCAACCCAGACCTGAGATTGCAAGGTCACAAGACAGAAGGATATGGTCTATCTTGGAGTACTATGAAAGAAGGCCACCTACTTAGTGGATCGGATGATGCACAAATTTGCCTCTGGGATCTAAGTGCTAATCCAAAGGGTCAAAATATGGTTGAAGCTAAGCAGGTTTTTGAGGTATACCAGTCACTCTTCTACAGTCCAAACTCTGAGCTACAATATGCCTTAAGAAATGCGACTATGGAAAATCTCTCCTATCTGCTCATCGATCTTTTAAAATTTGGCAATGAAATTATTATGGACTTTCGACCAGCAATCTGATACGTTTCTTGTGTACGTGGGTGTGTTTTTTCCTTCTGCGTCAGTACCACAGTGGAGTAGTGGAAGATGTTGCATGGCATTTGAGACACGAACATCTATTTGGTTCAGTGGGAGACGATTGCAGATTGCTGGTTTGGGATACTCGTAAGAGTGGTGAGAAGCCTTTGCATGCTGTTGAGGCTCATCTTGCAGAGGTATAATCCTATAAGCGTGTGAAGTAGTGTGTTTTTTCTGGTTTGTGAGATATCCATGCTGTTGTGTGTTTTGTGGTTTGCGAGATATCCTTGTGAGATCTAATCAGTCTTGTTTCAAGTTTCATTCACTTGCTTGAGACTTTAAAGAGGAGTGCTGAATTTCTTTCTGACTGGCTAACTGCTGGGATGCTTTTTTTTCCCTTCCAGGTAGGTAGGACCAAATTGCTGGACTTCATTGCAGGATTCTGTGTATTCATAATTTAGTTTCAAAGAATGTACATAGCTTTCAGTGGCTTGCTGTTCTTAGATTATAGCCCATGCTAAGTACTTGAGGGGGCCCAAGAGGGCCAAGAGGGTTTGCATAAAGCACGTTGTGCATGATGCATTCCCTGCATGTGCATTGGTATTTGAAATTGACGTCAGAGCTGTAAGTTCTATGAAGAGGAGAACAAGCTTCAGTTTGTCTCCCTCTCTCTTGATAAAAGCAGGCCATGAGAACGTTGGCATTGCTTTGAGCAGGCAGGTAACTCATCAAGTCTCCGCTGCATCTCTCTTTATGGTTGTAACCCGATCATTATGAATACGTCTTCCATCGTTGACCCAATGACGTGATCGTGGCATTTGATCGAAGCAAGCTTGCTGGGTACTTCTGAAGTCAATGATCTAGTAGGCACAATATTAACTGATTCACTAGCAGCAAAAGTCCTCACAATACTCTACTAATATTGGAGTCTATCATCATCAAGACCATGGTGATATTGTGAGACGGTAAGTTAGGCTTTGACACTGAGGGTATTGAGACTGAGTTTTGATAAGACATGGCCTACGACATGCAAAGAATTTATTGTTTGCAAACATCCTTTGTTTTTGGAAAACAATTCTATAGTCTATACTACTTCAGTTTGGTGCAACATGGATGGGAACTTCTAGTTAGCCTCCACATGCATGTTGAGAGTTGTGGTGCGATGAGCACAGAGATAGAGGCAAAGGCATGAAGCAAGTGCATGTTGCCTACATGTTATGGGGGTGTCGTACATGTGAGCAAGCATATGCAATTATGTATCCACTCCTATAAAATGGAGGTCCATATCAAGCAATAACAGCAAGCAAGCTCTCAAGTCTTTGTGAGTACAAGTCTCAATCTTGTAACTTAATTGAACTTGAGTCTATGCTTTTGTAGTTTAGCTCTTCATCATGTGTGTAGTTAGGTTTCATCCACCTTAGACTAGTGTTGGATTCGGTAATTGCCTTGTAACTAGAAGAGCTTGATCCCCAATTTAACATGGTATCAGAGCTTAGGCCTAGCTATCCTAGATTAGTTTTAGATTGTTGAGAGTTCTTTGTGAGCATTCTTCTTGATTGATTGTGAGTTCATTTTGTTCCTTTGAGAAATTTGAGTCCATTCATTTTTTCTGTTCATATCTTCTTTTGAGAGATAGAGCCTTTGGTGGTGGGGCCTGCATTTCTGGGCCTCCATTCTTGCTGCTGTGGTCGTAGAGATGGAATGCTCCTGATGCCTGTGATTGGGCAGCTTCGATTATCCCCCACAGTGCCGGATGATCCAACACGAATACCATCCAGGTTCCTGAACCATTGCTTTGTCTTTGACATGTGCTTTGAGTCTCTGCTGTTGGCATACCAGTCATCTCCTCCATCAGTCACTGCAAGTCATGAGCACATCTCAGTAATCTTGACTAGGAAGAGTTCCTTTGTGATGACGTTGGCGGCTTTTGATTTGGTCTCTCCCTTTGACTGGTCAAATTCTTTTTTTTTTCTGTTCCGCCTTCCTCTTTCGGCAGTCTCTTGCAAATTCCCTAACTTCGCGTAGTAGAAGCACTTCTTTTTCTTTGAATCTCCCTACTTGTCTTCATCGGAGTCTATTTAGGCTTGCCCTTGGTAGGATTACACTTGGTCCTTGAAACCCTTTGTAAGAAAGGCTTTGTCACTGGATCCATCGAACTTCCTTTCCCGAGCCTCCTCCTGCAAGAGTAGGGCACTAGCTCTTTGAATGTAATGGGTGCTGACCTTTGCCCTGCAATCATGGTTCCTGGGGACCATGCCAAGCAAAAGCTTGGCTACCCGAGCTGAATCCCTTTGTTGACCAATTGTTGAGAGCTGATCATCTTACTACCTTCACCTTAGTGATGTGTTGCTGTACTGAGTCTCCCTCATCTGTTGTAGAGTTCTATCTCAAGCTTGAGGATTCTAGCTGCATTGTTGATCTCATACATGTCCCTGTCCATGCTTGAAATGCTGTATCTGCAAGCTGAATAAACAGGAGGACCAAGTCTGCAGTCATGCCAATGATTGTGGCTAGGGCCTTTGCATTACACAATACCCAATCCCTGACTGCATCAGGATCTGCTAGTGTCACCATTACTCCGGCGGCATTCTTGATGAACAGCAAAACCCACACTCATTTTCTAGAAATAATAGGCAGCGAGCACCACTGTAACAGTAGGGTACACTAGAGCACCACTGTAACAGTAGGATACACTAGGGTTAGCAGTAGCTACCCAAATGGGGTCACATTTAATGTACACACTTTAGTACTCTTTTGTACATTCTAGTAGGGTACTAGGCTTTATTGTAGGCTTGCCACGTGGCAGCCTGTTGTACTTATCCCATTAGCAATGGTATTGCTGGCCCACTTCCCAAAAACATAAAAGGGCTTCAGCTGTACTCTCCACTCATATTCTTCATTAATGCAAGTACCACCTTCCTTCACACTGTTGGCACTTCCAAGCTTCAGCCCACAGGCTGTACAAGCAAAGGACAGATCCAGCAATGCTAGTCAGCCATCAAGGGAGCTGATCCTCTTCCGTGTATGAGAGACCTTCTCCTTTACCCCCATTTCTGAGTTTCCTGCTAATTCTTGCTATTCCCAGCAATTCTAGCCCCCTAAACTAGTAGCAGATAGTAGATTTAGTTGAACCTATGTTTCAACCACATACAATGCCCTCTATGAAAGCAACCAGATAAGAGGCCACAGCTGCTCAAAGGCAGCACAAATCTCTTTGATCCACACCCTTCCTTGCACCAACAAGGACTCCACGGAGCACTTGATAATTGAATTTACTAAAGTGTCCAGTTTACGCACAATAGAAGAAAGAATATCATGGTGAGATTTCAATGCAATCTCCCCCCCTTCTATTGATGCACTTCAAGTTACTCAGCAAGGTCACGCACAGCCTCATCGTATCCCCACCTCCCCTCCAAACAACACCCCTTATCTTTTATACACCTTAAATAGAAACATTGATTTCGTGGTTACCCTATTGTTGATACTTCTTCACAGTTGTAATTGGTTTAAGACAATGGCTTGATTGCATGAATAAATCTCATGTATGCAAATGAGAATAAGATACGGATTAGATGGATCTCATTAGTCCATTCAAGCAGAGGATCCTTCTTCCAATATGTGCTGCCAAAAACATGCATTTACATCCCTTTTGGTCTTGGTTGGTAGAATCTTTGACTTGATGGAACCTTTGGAACAAAGATCGCCACTGATAATACTGTATGTGATGGTGGGCTGTTCCCTGACATGTATCCTTGCTCTCTTCTTGTATCTGGTTTGGAGGGCATTGGGAGGAGAGCATCCTGTTTCTGTTTCGATTCCTATTTGGGGGAAATGAGGCATGGGTATGGGGTTCTGCTTGTGTTTTCATTCCCATTCCCATTGCAATACATGTGGGTCATACGACAGAAAATTTGCCCGACAGATCTCCACTCTTAAACTCATCAGTTTACAAATAATATTGGTGAGAGAGGGCAGCTGTGCTGACGCAACTGTGCAAGGTGTCTTCTTTGACTGTGCACATACTTACCACTACAAGAAAGTCTCATTTGGATCAATATATCTATTATCAATGCTTTAATGACTTACACACTTTTCATAAACTCTGATTTCTATCCTTGACTATTGCTTCTTTATTCTTTAATACCTCTAAGTGCTTTAATTGATTCTGTTGAATCTGTGACCCTTTTTGTACTTTGTGCTAGCACCTGCTGCATATATATTTCTTGCTTTGCCATGCTTGCCGTAAGCATTAGAATCTCTCTCTCTGTGCTTGTTTGCCTTCCTATCTCATCTTGAAAGGCTGGTGAGTGTCTTGCATCAGGCAAGAGCCTCCCATTTTATAGCCGATTTTCCATCAATTAATTGGCATCCCACTTGAACAAGGTGAGGGGGGGTATCTTCCATGTGAGTGTAAGGGCCAAATTTTATTACTTGGGTGCAACAACCCTGAGCCTCCATTAAAATCAAAGCCCAATCTCCCATATCAGGATTGAGTGACGCACAATCATGGACCCTTCACAATATTAAAATGCACACATGACACCTAAGAGGACAAGTGGGGGGTCGGCATGACAATGTTAGATTCTCACTGTGCCCACCTGTGAGCCCCCGATTGGAGGGGACAAGGGGCAGTGAGAGGTAGGAGGGCTGGGAGAGAGACTCAGGCCAGAATTGGGGAGGATACCATGGCAAATATAGGCGACCAGCACACGGGCTGGTTGCAGTCTGCAACAGCAGGAATAAAAGGGGCTCTAGGCCTCACATGGAGGCACCAGGAGCAGCACTGACTGGCCACCCAGGGCGACCTTATATAAGGGCCTGTGGCTGGCCAAGTCGGCCCAACCAGGGCCACCGACCAGGGCCAACCCTGGTCGGTTTATGAGGCCAATGTGGTCAGCCACTAGACAGGGTACCGACCCTGCTGGTCGGTCATCTGAAGGGGCCTGGGCAGAGCCTATAAAAGGCCCACTTCTCCATTCAGTCCAGCATCCAGTGCGAAACTGAAAGCCCCTCTCCAAGGCTGTGTTCAGCACTCAGATCTGGGGCAGTTTGTGAGAGAGAGAGTCCATCAGTTTTCTCCAGCACTATGCTGTGTTTTGTACTGCTTCCTTGGAGCTATTTTTCTGCCCACCATCCGGTGGATGAATATACTATCTCTCTCTCCATCTACATTTATTTTTGAGTGTGTGTTACTTGCATCTGTGATCATCTATCTGAGTTGAGTGTGTAAGAGTTGGAGAGATCTTGGGTGGAGGTTTGAGTGATTCATTCCCTCCTATTTTCTAACATGGTATCAGAGCCATAGGCTCTCAACTCTTCTTCATCAAAGCACTCTCTGAAGGAAGGAGTCCCTTGGCAGAAAGGTGATTCTGTTTTCAGCTCAGGCTAGCACGGGAGGTTAGTACATCTTTTTTGCTTCAGTTTTTTTTTCAGTTTGCTATTCACCGAGATGGATCAACGTTCAGAAGCCTCTAAACCCAGTGCTTGTCCTTCCTCCTCCTCTAGTCATCTTCCTTCTTCATTCATTCCCAATTTTGGTGAAGCTGGAAAGCTCGATGGGATGAACTATTTAATTTGGAAAGTCAAGATCCGAAGCCATCTGTTGGCACGGAAGCTATGGAAGATAGTGATTGGTACTGAGATGAAGTCGGAGGACATTGTGGACAAAAGAGGTGATGTTTTATTTGAAGTAGATGCGGATGAACTCATTGCATGTGAGGAGAGGGATGCTTAAGCCTTAGCAATGCTAATTGGTACGACAGCAGATGCTGTGATTCCTCATATCCAGTTGGCAGAGACGTCTTTAGAGGCGTGGGTCATACTGAAGGAGCTGTATGAAACCAATAATACAGCCCATATCACTACTCTTCAGCATCAACTTTATAATCTTGATATGAATGAGGGTGATAGTGTGCATGGGTTGGTCAGAAGGTGGACTTGAGTCAATTGGCGTTGCTCACACTCCACAAGTTGCCACGGAGTTTCAAAAGTTTTGTGACTACGGTCATTGCGGGTCAACGGACTAAGCCAATCACTTTTGAGGAGCTTGGCCCACTCTTGCTTCAGGAGAAGGCTCGAGAGAAACTCTTTACGCAAACCGACGAGAAGGCATTAGTGGCCAAAGACAAGCCTGGAAAAGGCAAGCCAAAGGAGTTCAAGAAGTTAGAGGACGCTGACCAAAAGAAGAAAATGAAGTGCTTTTATTGTGAAAAGCTTGGCCACTCCGCCAAAGAATGCCGAAAGAAGAAGGCAGATCAGAAGTGGAAGAGAGAAGCCAGGAACAAAGAAGAGCCTAAGAATGATTCTGTCAATGTGACGACTGGGCAATTGTTTTTAATCAGTGAACATTGTTCAGCGTATGCAGTCAGTGAAGGAAAAGAGGGTTGGTATGTTGACAGCGGTGCTTCAAAGCACATGTCTAATAGAAAGACTTGGTTCAAAACCATGGAAAGTACACACTCGGATTCCAAAGTTTCTGTCGGGGATAGTCGGACATGTCCTGTGAAGGGCATTGGTAGCATTCTTTTCATTACGACCGCAGGTGAGGAGAAGGATATCTCTGGAGTACTTTATGTACCCAACCTTTGCAAGAACTTACTGTTTGTAAGTCAGATGGACAAGAACATGTCAGTTCTCTTTGAAGATAGTAAGGTCACTGTGACATCCAAAGTAAATGGATAGATGGTGGCCCAAGGAGTTGAAGAAAATGGACTGTACCGCCTCAATGCAATGTTGGTTCATGAAGACAATGGAAAGTCCAAGCTTTGGCATGAGCGCTTTGGTCACGTCAGCTATGGAACCTTGGCTGAAATGTCAAAATTGAGGATGATGGATGGACTTCCACCTATTACAGGCAATGATGGTGTCTGTAGGGCTTGTCTAGAAGGTAAGCAGCACAGGTACAAGTTCCCATAAGAGGCCTCGTTTCGGGCCAACAAACCACTTGAGTTGGTTCATGCCGACATTTGTGGCCCAATGTCTACAGCATCGTGGGCAAGATCCAAGTATTCACTTCTCTTTGTGGATGATTTCAGTAGAATGACCTGCGTGTATTGTTTGGCTAAAAAGTCACAGGCTTTCGAGAAGTTAAAGGACTGGAAGGCTAGAGTTGAAAAGGAGACAGGGGAGGATGTCAAGACGTTCCGTACAGACCGGGGGGGAGAATTCACCTCAAATGAGTTCAACACATTTTGTCGCAAGCATGGGATCAATCGACAACTCACCACAACACATACCTCTTAGCAAAACGGGGTAGTCGAGAGGAAGCATAGAACCACCACGGAGACAAGGCTTGCTATGCTCCAAGGGAGGAACCTTTCTAAAGCCTATTGGAGTGAAGCTATCAATACAGCCGTACACATTCTCAACAGGACCAAGACGAAGCCGTCAAGGACAAGACTCCATATGAGGCATTTTATGGTAAGAAGCCCTCTATCACTCATCTTCGCATTTTTGGTTCTAACGCATGGGTGCATGTGCACAAGGAAGACATGACCAAGCTTGATTCCCGGAGTAGAAAATGTATCTTTGTTGAGTATAGCGAAGAACCCAAGGCCTATCGACTCTTTAACCCAGTAAAGAAGCAGATCCTTATCAGTCGGGATGTTGTCTTCGAGGAAAAGGAACCTGAACCCTAGAAGGAGCCTCAGATTGAGGAGGAGGAGATTGTTCAACCCTCGAACCCACCCTACCCCAGGTTGACCATCCAAGAAGTGGTGAAATTAGAAGCTGATGTTCCACAAGGTATTGAGGAAGAGCAAGCTGTTCCAGAAGCAGTTTCAGTTCCTCCTCCCATTGAGAAGTAGAAGAGGTTGCCCCAATTGTACCTAAGAGCATTGAAAGACTCTCGGGTCACCGAAATACCTGAGAGTAGCAGTTTCGGATTGCGTTGGTCCCAACGTCTTTAGAAGACCCCATCCGTGAATTTTGCGTTGGTGGCTCAGCTTGAAGAGCCAAGGACCTTCGAGGAGGCGAAGGACAATCCAGAACGGCAGGCTGCCATGCAGGCAGAGATGGATGCTATCCTGAAGAACAATACCTGGGACGTAGTGGCCAGGCCCCTGCGACGGAAAGTCATCGGCACTAAGTGGGTATATAAACTTAAATACAAATCAGATGGTAGCTTGGATAAGTACAAAGCAAGGTTAGTGGTCCAAGGTTTTGCTCAAACTGAAGGCATGGATTTTGATGAAACTTTTGCTCCCACAGCTTGCATGGTTACTGTTTGGACAGTGATTGCCCTTTTTGCCGAATTCCAGTGGCCTATTTTTCAAATGGACGTGAAGTCCGCATTCCTTAATGGAACCCTGGAGGAGGAGGTATACGTAGAGCAGCCTTTGGGCTTTCAAGATCCAGGGTCCCCATTAAAAGTCTGCAGGTTGAAGAAGGTGTTATATGGTACCAAAGGATTGATGTATTCTTTCGGAAGATAGGGCTAAGTCGGAGCCCTTCTGAGGCAAACCTCTACTTGTTCATTGAGAAGGGGTTGCGATTGGTACTCATCCTCTATGTTGATGATCTTATCTTGACAGGTGACCATGTCAAGAAGATTTCTTAGGTCAAGGAGCTACTCATGTCTGAGTTTGAGATGACTTTGACCTTGGGTTATTACACTACTTTCTTGGGATAGAATTTGTTAATACCCCTTACAAAGAGATTTGTTAATAACCCCTGCATATTAGATCTTCAATGCCCTATAATGTCAGCATCTTCAATGTATCTTACGTGATAAAAAATGTTGGGATGGATAGGCATAACAATCGTGGCTAGGCAGTGAAGCCTGCAGTCCCATAGTGCATTGTATTCATGTTCTAACATGCTGTGCTTGTGGATGGATGCAGGTGAGTCCAGCCACTTACCTCGACTTTTTGATCAAAAGGAAGGACAGTGAGATGATGTATACGGGCAGATCTGGTCATTTTACAATGGTCCTCAGTTCAGGAGCACCTACCATTGAAGAACCCTTTGGGGGGCACCCAATGGCAATTTGACACATTTTGATGCCCATTGGGAGGTCCCATAAAATTAGTATCTATCTTGATACTAGGCTGTCCACTGTAACCTGGTTTTTATGCAAGAAAGACTATATTAATAGAGGATTTTGATCAATCCATATCTTGGACAGAATAGGAGATATATGGAAAAGAAAATAGTTGAATTCTGCTTGTTATGTTTATGGATGATGTATATATATAGACATAATTTTGAATTTACAAATCCTAGGAAGAGTCATTGGGATGCAGGTTTATGGGTGCTGAGGTTTACGGGTGCTGAGGTATCTAAAGGGTACTTGCACCTATGCTATCACCTATACCAAAGGCATCGAACTAGGTGGGTTCTGTGACAGTGATTGGGCGGGTGATGCTGACACCAGAAGATCAACAACAGGGTATTGCTTCTTACTTGCATCTGGTGCCATCTCTTGGCTGAGTAAGAAGCAACCCACAGTGGCCCTTTCATCTACAGAGGCAGAGTACAGAGCCGCGTGTACAACAGCTTGTGAGACACTGTGGTTGAGGTGGATTCTGGAGGACATGGATGTGTGTCAGGAGACCGCAACAGTGCTGATGTGCGACAATCAGAGTTGCACAGCCATTGCCAAGAATCCAGTGTATCATGCGTGGACCAAGCACATTGAAGTTCATTACCACTTTGTTCGAGAACTCATCATTGACAACGTGATCGAGCTCATGTACTGCCTGACCGTCGACAACTTGTTCGACCTCTTCACGAAGGCACTCCCTCGAGAACAGATGGAGCATCTCATCAGACGTATGGGGATTGGCCCACAGTTGTGACATTGAGGGGAGGTGTTAGATTCTCACTGTGCCCACCTATGAGCCCCCGATTTGAGGGAACAAGGGGCAGTGAGAGGTAGAAGGGTTGGGAGAGAGACTCAGGCCAGAACTGGAGGGAGGATACCATGGCAAATATAGGCGACCAGCACACGGGCTGGTCGCAGTCTGCAACAGCAGGAATAAAAGGGGCTCTAGGCCTCACATGGAGGCACTAGGAGAAGCACTGACTGGCCGCCCAGGGTGACCTTATATAAGGGCCGATGGCTGGCCAAGTCGGCCCAACCAGGGCCAACCTTGGTCGGTTTATGAGGCCCATGTGGTCGGCCACCAGACAAGGTACCGATCCTACTGGTCGGTCATCTGAAGGGGCCTGGGCAGAGCCTATAAAAGGCCCACTTCTCCATTCAGCCAAGCATCCAATGCGAAACTAAAAGCCCCTCTCCAAGGCTGTGTTCAGCACTCAGATTTGGGGCAGTTTGTGTGAGAGAGAGTATATCAGTTTTCTCCAGCACTCTGGTGTGTTTTGTACTGCTCCCTTGGAGCTATTTTTCTGCCCACCATCCGGTGGATGAATATACTCTCTCTCTATATCTACATTATATTGAGTGTGTGTTACTTGCATCTGTGATCATCTATCTGAGTTGAGTGTGTAAGAGTTGGAGAGATCTTGGGTGGAGGTTTGAGTGATTCATTCCCTCCTATTTTCTAAAAGACAATGCTTGCCATGTCACTCCACTTATCCTTATTCTCAAATTCTATCCCTTCGACTATGCACAACCAACCTATTCAAGCATGTACCACATGGGAGGGTGGGCACAAGAGAGAACTTGTCTCCTCAACCATGGGCCATATGACCTCTTGTTCTAAACCATACAAGCTTATACATTTAAAATGGCTTTAACTCTATCCACCTTTTTCGGCTGTTGAGATTGAGAGAGAGAGAGAGAGAGAGAGAGAGAGAGATGCATTATGTATTCCTGTCTTTGGTAGGCCTCGGGCCTATAGGATAAAAGTATAATCAAAAGGTAACTCATACAAGTCAATGTGGGCTGAAGCAAAGGGCTGGCTAAGGCCCTTGCCGAGTGCTATGCTATGAAAACTCAAAACTCAAAGCTAGTACTCAATACATAGTAAGTGCGATGGTGGCTCTCGTGTGGGTTGCTAGATGTCTCATATCTGTTTCTGTTGGGTCGTCTCTCGATGTGGCCAGGGGTGTGGTCTTCGTGATCTCTGTATCATGTGGGCCATATCAAGAGTGATGCCTCGGCTCAAATGGTCCCCTTTGGGACGGGGCTGGATCTCCATTGTATGTGATCTGGTCAACCTCTGCATCGTGAGTGGTCTCTCCGTCCCAGGCTCCACAGCTCTGTGCCGTCTCTTCCCACTGATCCATGCTGCCCTCATGTCAGCTATCTCCTCCTCCTCTACTCCACATTGTCCTCCGTCAGCTCGAGGCATTGCCATCTCTGTTGCTTGATCTAATGTAATAAGTCTCTTTGTGTCACCACATCTTCATCAAATAGAGGCCTACGCAAACCTGGTCATGCACAATGGATCAGCCGGCAAAGTGGTCCAAGACCGTGTCCCTCCTAAAAGAGACAATGGTACTGTCCTTGAATCTCATAGTATGCTGGGCAAGTGCATAGGAAGTGCTCCTTTGTAGCCTGTGTGTCTTTTGCTCCCTAGGCGTGCCTGTGGCTCTCCTTGCCTTGATTCTGAGTTGGTGGGATGAGACCCACATCTGTCCGATGGCAATCCTCAATGCGCGTGAGGCCCGTTTGTCCTCCAGATTCTGAGGTCTAATAATTATGCCATCCTTTGATACTCTCAAGATTGGTTGTAGTAGAACCGGATCTTGGTGGGGAACTCTTGTCCTCCCCCCCCCCCCTCCCCACCAAAGTCCGCGATGTGTAGAGACAAGAGTACATCCAACTGTATCATATGGTTGATCTCATCTTGTGATATCTGGAGGGCTGGGGCATCCAAGCTGGAGAGAGAGAGAGAGAGAGAGAGAGAGAGAGAGAGAGAGAGAGAGAGAGAGAGAGCGAGCGAGCTGTATGAAAGTCCTCTTTAGACCCTTCAGGATCCATGGGGTGAAAGAAATACTAGACTCGTTATGTCGTTAGAACTTGATGAGCTAGCTTGTGTGCTAGTCCAAGTATCTTGTTGCAGTGAGAATTCTCTTCTTTTAGGTAACTTCCCAGTTTTGTAGCTGGCTGCTCTAATAGATTTTTCAAGTTGCCTTTGTTGTCATCATATCTTTCTCTGACGTGTGGAGAGAGAGAGAGAGAGAGAGAGAGAGAGAGAGAGAGAGAGAGAGAGAGTACATTGGTGATCAAAATATATTGTTTGTTGATGTTTCAGGTGAACTGTCTGGCATTCAATCCTTTTAATGAATGGGTATTAGGTACTGGATCGGCAGACAAAACCGTTGCACTTTATGATTTGCGCAAGCTATTGAAGCCTTTGCATACCTTCAGCAATCATACGTATGGGCTAAACTGATAACCTGATAACCTAAATCTATTTTACTATGTGCGGTTTGCATAGTTGACAGCCCACCAATACTGGTTTTTAAAAACGTCTTTATTATTATTATTAGAAATATTATTTATTATTTTCAATTTTCAGGGAAGAAGTTTTCCAGATAGGTTGGAGTCCTAACAATGAAACAATTCTTGCATCTTGTGGAGCTGATAGAAGAATGATGATTTGGGACCTAAGCAGGTACATCAAAGGATGACATACGTAATTTATGGCTGCTCTTTGGTATTGCAGTGTACATGATGTATTGTTTCTCTTTAATACAGGATCGGAGAAGAGCAGACTCCAGAAGATGCAGAAGATGGTCCTCCAGAGTTGCTTTTTATTCATGGGGGACACACAAGCAAAATATCTGATTTTAGCTGGAATCCCAATGATGACTGGGTAATCACGAGTGTTGCAGAAGACAATATCTTACAAATTTGGCAAATGGCAGAAAATATATATCATGATGATGATTTTGCACAGGTAGATGATGCCAAAGCTTCGTGAAGCAGCAAGTCTTAGCTGTAATTGACAGAGCAGGTCTCATGTCACAAACTTAAGCTATTGAGAATGTATAAATAGCTTGAGGTATAATCAGTTTAAAGGATACTCAGTGAAATTGTTGTATGTTGCGGCATAATTTATAGCATATAATATATAGGTTCTGAGGATTTCCCTTGGCTGTCAACTGCACTGAAAGCTCCATCTTGATTGCCAGTTGAATAAATTGTTTACTTATTGAGTCATTCATATATAATTTTGGCTAAATCAAAGCTAGACAAGAATAGAGTGCATACTACAGGCAACTTTTTCTACGCTGGAAATTACAATTGGGGCGATGCTAAAGGGATTCTATATTTTACTAGGTTATAAATATCTTTGCAAATTTTGAGTATTGTCAATTAGATCATATGAGGTTCTGCTAACATTTTAGTTTCTTGCTCGATTTCTGCTCGGCCATGGGCCAGGAGCATAGCACAGCCAGTTGAGTCTTGCTTTAGCTTTCCATTGTTTATGTGATCATGTGTGCACCCGGCATCCGATTTTATATATTATGTCAGCACCTCGATTATGGGCACCAATTCTGGCAGCGATCAAAACCAGCTCTCAGTCTTTTTTTTGGGAACTTAATGGATAGTCGAAATTTTTAATTGAGTTATATTCTTTGTTGTGGCTTATTCAACACAACCACTTTGGCCACTAATTTATCTTACTAGTTCCTTACAAGTAATTGTTATATGGTCATAGAAGTTTTTTCGGTGTTCTCAACCCTTTCTCTATCCAGGGGCGAAGGAATTTGTATGTAGATTTGTGCATCACTTAGAATCATCCCAAGTACTTTGGCCTAGTAATTTTGTAACCCTCAAATTGCTGGTAATTAATGAGATTTTTAATTATTAAATTGAGTTCTTGTATGGTGGGTATCTTGTGATGTTTGAAGACTTGGGAGGTGAGTGATTTCACACATTTCATCCCTTGAGATGAAGTATGAGTCTCTTTTCGAATCTCTTTGATTTTTATAGGTGTGAGGAAAAATGACATGATCCCTGACTAATCTCTCATTCTTTCCGCAGATTCATAGACGAAATTCTCAGGTGTTGGCATCCCGAATATCCTCCCAGCCTATCTCATGGATGGCATGCTCACAAAGATACATAACTTTATTTCCTTCATGCCTATCCACAAGCCCTCAGTTCCCTAGATGGTTCCCTCTGCCGCATGTCATCATTCTAGACCTTTAGCTTGGTACACCATTTACCCCTCTCTTGGGGCACGATTAAAACATTTGTCCCTTGGCATTTTTACACATTTAGGTGCACCTAGGCCTTAGCACGAACCACCTAGTCGATGCCAATACACCCTCACGTAGGACCTTGGAAGTTACTTCCCTTGACCATTTTATTTACGCAGATAAAATATTACAGAAGTCGGTCATCTAAGAGAAAATGCCCATCGATCTTTCCGAGGTCATGCTATCTTGGCTAGAGCATAACATTCCTTCCCTCTTCAAGCATCAGCGTCCTCGATGATGAAATCTGGGAACACTCTCTGTAACTGGTATACGGATTTTCAGGTAGCTTCTGATAGAGGTAGACCATGCCATGCAACCAACATCGTGGGTATCTTTCGATTGCGCACTTGCATTGTTCCTCGGTCCAACATTCTTGTTGATTTGCGTCTTGCATTATCCTCTATCTCTTGAAACAAAACAACACCTTTGATTAGTGAGTCACCTGTATGCAAAAATTTCTTTGAATGAGAAACATGAAACATTGGCTGCACTTTACATCTCGATGGTAATTCTAATTTATAGGCTACCTTGCCTATTCTTTTTAGAATTAACCATGGCCCACAATATCGAGGTGATAACTTAGCACATTCTCCTGCAGTCAAAGACTTAGAGTGCGAAGGAACTCTGAGAGAAACTTTTTCTCCCTCCTTAAATTCTCTAGTGGATCGGTTTTCATCTGCATACGCCTTAGCTCTATCCATAGCTTGGCAGATGTTAGCTCTCGCAAGTGCTAGCATCTCCCGCATCTGAACCACAAAGTTTGCAGCACTAGGCACTTTCTGAGGTATTCCAACTATAGTTGGATTCGCGGGCCTATAATCATAGTTCAGTTCAAATGGACTGAACCTTGTAGAGGAATGTTTTCTATCATTGTTGGCAAACTCCAACAATGGCAACCACTTGTCCCATGTATGTTGCCTCAATGACACATATGCTCTAAGCAGATCCTCTAAAATTTGGTTGACTCTTTCTGTCTGACCATCCGTTTCTGGATGATTCCCACTACTCATTCCTTAGTGTCTCAAATACCGCGGTCCAAAAATGACTGGTAAAATTGACATCTCTGTCTGACACTATGGATTTGGGTAATCCATGCAGACAAAATATATGTCTAATAAACAAATCCGCCACTTGCGGGGCACTAACAGATTCTCTAGTTGGAATGAAGTGAGCCATCTTGGTAAGACGATCAACCACCACAAGGATAGAATCATATCCACCTTGTGTCATAGGCAGCGCTACAATAAAGTCCATGGAAATGCTCTCCCACTTACTTAGTGGTATCTCCAAGGGCTGTAAAAGGCCGGGTGGCTTCACTCACTCTGCCTTACTTACTTGACACGAAAAACGTGTCACATATTCATGAATATGCTTTTTCATCTTTGGCCAAAAGAAATCTCGCTTCACGAGATCATGTCTTCTTGACTCCTGGATGTCTTGCACATGGGCTATCATGGCACTATCGAATGACTCTCTGCCTGAGATCATTCTGATTAGGTACTACTACCTTGCCATTTCTTTTTAGCATACCATCCCTTATGGCATATCTTGCATAAGTTTGGCCTTTTCTGGATGCCAAGTCATCCTTTTCCTCGGGTTTCAATACATGAGCCTTACTGGACGAACTCGTCCACCCTTTGAGTTTCTCTAATCTCGGCCATTAGAGCACTCTCTAACACCGTGAAACTCATATTATGCATAATGTGTGACAACTCATCAACAACTTTATTATCCTTTTCTCTTTAGTACCGAATCGTCAAATTAAACTCCTGCATGAGCTTTGCTCGCCTCTCAAGTCAAGTTGTTTACAAAAATGTTTCAGAGTATCATGATCAACATAAAACTCTGATCCATGTAAATAATGTCTCCATGTTTTCAAAGCATGGACAATAGCATACAACTCTAATTCATGAGTTGGAGAATGAGAAAGCTTCTTGCTTTCAAAGGCTACTGGCCTTCCCTCTTGGAGGAGAACTGCTCCTACCGCAATGCCACTTGCATCGGTTTCAAGGAACAACGGTTTCTGAGGATCAACTATTTTTAACACCAGTCCTGAGACCACAGCTTGTTTTATGGTGTTAAAACTTTCTTGTTGATTCTGTCCCCATATAAAAGGTACTTTATCTGAGGTCAGATCAGTCAATGGCGATACTATTTCAGAATATCCTTTGATATGCCTTCGATACAATTGGATAAATCCCAAGAATGATCACAAAGTGGTCAAACTCTGAGGGATTGGCCAAGTCAGTATCCCAGCCACTTTCTTTGGATCCATTTCTACCCCCTCTGGAGTAATTATGAATCCTAAATATTCAAGTCTAACCATACACAGTATAGTTTTCTTCTTATTTACATAAAGACTGGATTTCCTCAAAGTACTAAACACTATTCTTAAGTGTTCATGATGCTCAGTAATACTTTTACTGAATATCAGAATATCGTCAATAAAATGTACTACAAACTCTCCGATATACGGACGTAGTAAATCGTTCATAAGCATGACGAATGTAGCTGGAGCATTGGTAAGTCCAAAGGGCATTACCAAAAACTCATAATGACCAAACCTGCTTCTGAAAGCGGTTTTATGCACATCCTCGACTCTAATATGGATCTGATGGTAGCCACACTTAAGATCTATCTTACTGAAAATTACGGCCCCATGTAATGCATCTAGTAAATCATCAATCGGAGCCATCGGATACATGTGCTTAATAGTGATATTATTCAATGCTCTGTAATCTATACAGAGGCAAAAAGTATCATCTTTCTTCCTCTTTAATATCACTGGCGAAGCAAAAGGTAAAGAACTTGGTTGAATCTGCCCCAGCTTGAGGTATTCTTCCAGTTGTCTTCGCACCTTAGCTTCCTCTGTAAAGCTTAATCTATAGGGAGGTCTATTTACAGGTTCTGCCCCTAGGATCAGCTCAATTTTATGTTGAACATTCCGCTCTGGAGGTAACCCATAAGGTAACTCATCCCTAAAGCAATCAGAGAACTTCTCCGATATCTCTTTAGCCAACTCGGCCATTTCCCCATCTTGGGTGGCTAGCCAATGCATCATCAATCGACTCTACCGATGCTATACATAGACGCAGAAACTCTTTTGGAGTCTTTCGAATTTCCATGGCTGAAATCAATGGTCCTTGAGGTAAATCCTTTTCACCTCATAAAACATATTCTACCCCGTTCATCTTGAACTGGTAAATATGCTTTTTCCAATCAATGGATGGATTTTTCCAAAAATGCCAAGGCATGCCTAGGGCTATATTTGCATGAGCAAGCCTGGTCAACTCAAAGTCAAGCTTCTCAACATAGTCCTGTATTCGAAGTTCCAACTGGGTAACCCTTTGGTCCCATACTTCAGTTGAACTTCCGTCCGCCATCCTGACCGTATAAGCATAGTTAGACGGACTAGTTTTTAATTTAAGCCTCTTAATAAGCTTCGAGTTAATTACATTATGCGTTGATGCTGAGTCAAACAACACAATCACATCATGATTGGCTACTTGCCCTTTCATTTTAATTAACTCGGGCTCATTGAAAACCGTATACCCCGTTGCTGTGGGCTTTGAAAGGATGTTGTCAAGTGCACCGCTTACTAACTTAGTAATAGACACTTAACAACACAGGTACTAACCTCTGAGAAGGTCCCGCCAATTGCATCTGCATATGTTCCGCATTGGGACTCTCTTGCATTTCCGTGTTGCATTCAGATATTATCATATTGGTCGTACGACGGTCTTTGTTTAGTGGACAATCTTTCCACTGATGTCGCTGAAGGCAGCCGAAGCACAATCCTTCTTTTCTAGCTTTGTCCTTTTGCTTAGGGGTCAACGAGGACTTTGACCAAGCTCGGGCTGCCATTGGAGTTACTTTTCTTTTCACCCCAACGGTGGTACTTGTGCTTGTCCCTCAACTGGCTTCACCTGTTTGGTTTGGTCACTTGGCTGCGAGACACTTGTCTGTGAAGTCCATTTCCTCTGAAGTCCCCCTTTTCTCAGGTACTCATGCTGAGTCCCTGCCTGCACAAACCCACTAGGTCTGCCTCTGGCATCCTCATAGTTCAGGGCTATTGCAATAGGTTCATCTAATGTAGTCACATATTTAGCCCGAACTTCCATTTTAATCTTGTCGTTTAGTCCATAGATTTAGTCTTTCAACTGAACCGACATAGGGAGAGGGTCTGTTATTTTCATAACACATTCCTTGAACTTGTCAGTGTACTCTGCCACCGACAAATTCCTCTAGAGAAGGTTTCTATAAGCATCCCAAGCTCGGGACTCTTTGTCAGGTGGAAGTGTTTTTTAAATCTAGCCTTCAACCCTTCCCAGGTGGTAGGGGCAACTTGATCTTTCTGTTGTTTGATCCACCACCTATTCACTGCCTCAATAAATAGGTGAGTGGTCTCGCGGATTCTCTTTAGATCAGATCTGATTTCACAAATGGCGAAGGCTTCTTCCCACTTGTGTAACCAAACCTCGATCACATCAGAACTATGCTCGGTCATCCGACCAGCGTACTTTTCCGGTCTATAGTTAGTGATATTAGGTGACTTGACCTTCGCATGCTCTGATGAGTGTATAATGGGCTGCGGCTCTACTGGAGCTTTGCCCTTTTCATTTCTAGATGGTCTAGCCGACAAGGCTTGCACCATTTCTCTAATTTCATTTTGACCAGCATTCACTTGAAGTTACTGATTCATGATTTGTTGTAAAGCATCTTCTAATACAAAAATCCTACCCACCAGAGTAGGTGTTGTGTGATGGGACACTTGTTGTGTAGATCGTGCTCTAGATTCACTAGGATTCACCCTGGAATCTTGTCCCTCTGCCTCCATTGTTTCAAAAGGAAAAATAGATTTTTTTTTTCACTTCGAATTCCCCTTTGCTATATAGGAATAATAAATTGCAAATTGAAAATTTGTATAGAAGGGAAAAGAATTGCTCCCTGGAAGCTCCACGTAATTCGAGTTCCTTTAGCCAGCCCGCTCTATGTTTCAGAATCAGCCTCAGCCCCCCTGCATCGTCTTAATTTCTGGTCCCAACCCACAAACCACAAAATACTCCAATATACTTCGAGTTGCACCCATCATTCACTAGCTAGTACGATGAGCTCCTTAATAGAGTTGGATGAAACCGGATCTGTGCTGGGAAAACTACAACACTGCAAGACTCGCCATGATCGCTGTTTTCATAGGCTCCCAACCATGAAAGTAGGTCTTGTCAGGACATTCGTTTGAGCTCTTTTCATTAATCTCCAAAGCTATCTCCGAAGCTAGCTCTTTATTATCTCGTTTCTTCCACTGGTGAGTTTTGTGCATCGATCCTTAGGTTGTGACATTGCTAAAGCAATTAAAATTGCATGGTTACTATATGCTGGGAAAATCAGAATGTAGAAACGCCACGTGGATTTTGAAGACGGGCTGCTATAGTTTGACGACGATTCACATGCTTGCTATCACGCTGATTCATGGGTTGCTGAGACTCAATGTGTGTTCGTCCCTTTTCGTCAGAGGTAGTCCAAAGCTTAGCTATGCCATGATCTGCACACGGTGTGCCGCTTTCTACATTTGCCCCAAATCGTCACAACGGCTTTTGCCTCATAATCTTGTGTGGAAGTCTCTGCCTCCCTTCTGTAAAACTCCAAAAGTATTGCACCTAAACCAGTGGGCATCTAACTTTCATCACCTGGCTACGTGGGCCATACATCCCAGCAATATCCTAGAATCCTGAATTCCTTCGTCCACCTGAATGCTCTGATACCAAATAACACAATCCCTGACTAATTTCTCATTCTTTCCGCAGATTCACAAACAAAATTCATAGGCGCTGGCATCCCGAATATCCTCCCAGCCTATCTCATGGATGGCATGCTCACAAAGATACGTAACTTTATTTGCTTCATGCCTATCCACAAGCCCTCAGTTCCCTAGATGGTTCCCTCTACCACATGTCATCATTCTAGACCTTTAGCTTGGTACACCATTTACCCCTCTCTTGGGGCACAATTAAAACATTTGCCCTTTGGCATTTTTACACATTTAGGTGCACCCAGGCCTTAGCACTCAGAACCACCTAGTTGATACCAATACACCCTCACCTAGGACCTTGGCAGTTACTTCCCTTGACCATTTTATTTATGCACATAAAATATTACGGAAGTTGGTCATCTCAGAGAAAATGCCCACCGATCTTTTCGAGGTCATGCTATCTCGGCTAGAGCATAACAAAAAAGGCAGTTGACATGCTCCAATTGTAGAGTACAAAAATGGACGAGCCCTTGAGTAGCTCAAGGGCCAAGAAAGAATCTATAGGGAGGAAGTGTATGGTGGCATTCAAAATTTACCCCAATAGGTATTACACTTGTTGATGAATCCATAGCTCTTGTGCATGCATTGTGTTGTCTTGGAGTAGATATTGTAAAATCAACTAGAGCAAAGCTCAGTGTGCATTGAGGTTTAAAAATGTAACGTGTCTTGCAAATTACAGTCATTGCTTATGCTATAGAGTTGAACATTGTTATTGTGCATGGTAGCTTAGTTAATGTTATTGGGTATAATAGTTAACATTTTATTGCCTTGAATGATATAGCAACAATTTAGTCATAGCCATACAACAATATAACAATGAAAACATTGGGTCAATTGTGTGACACATGAACTCGAATTACATAAAACTCATGTTAGAAAGGATTCGTTAATGTGCAAAGGCAAACAAATTGTTTGATCTTTTAATAAGGACATTAACTATAAATTAATATTTTGTATTTGAAGAGACACTAACACACAAACCATGTGACATGATTACAAGGAGAAAATGGTTGTCATATAAGAAGTTTTACCATTGGAAGTAGACAAACAGACAAGGAAAGACAGACTAAGATGTGCAATTTAGCTAATTAGTTATTGCATGGATCATTCAAAAAGCACTACGGATTCACTTATACTATAGTCCTTGTCATGTGCGTACATGAACCTCAATAAAACCCCCTTGTTTAAGGGTTGACCCTTCAAAAATAATACCTCTTAAGTGTATTATATGTACAAGTATATGCTTGAAACCCTTGTATATAGTACACCTTCATTAAAAACACGTGTTTCCATACATGTAGTGGTTTATACAAGATTCAAAGTGAACCCCCAAGCCAACGAGGTCGTCTTTGGATGTTGATGCAACCACAAAATCATCTACCTTGTCCAAGGGATTGCTCTAATGAGAATTTGCCACTTCCAAGCCTTAACTAAAGCTAAAAAGCGAAATACATGAGCAAGCCTTATGTGAATTGAAAGATAATGATTCAGGTCTAGTTTGTGTGTACTTGTAGATAGAAGAGCCATAATTGATTCATGATTACAAGTTCAAAATGACAACTAGTTGACATTCTGTCATTCTCATTACAAATCACTTTTAGGGTTTGATGGCTAAGTAACCAATAGGCGTACATGATGTATAAAGTCTTAGGATAGGTCAATAGAAAAGTGTCCTGTGAAAAAGAGTCCTAAACTTGACGAAATAGGGCCCCTTAGAACACGTCAGAGTTCAGTGGAAAGCACCCTAAGAATTTTTTTTAGTGGGAATGACGTATGTCTTTTCTCCACAAAGGGACCTTATGTTCTTAAAGTCTTTATTTTGGAAGACCCAAGGGCGATCTTGCTAGAAGATATTAGAGTCTTTCTGTCACTCCCCCCTAAACTAGAAAATGACTTTTAGAACTTTTTAAAATAAATTGTTACTTTCCATGAGCGTTTGGACAATAGGCTTTCCCATCATTTGGAAACATGATGACATTGTCCTCTTTATTTTTCCCTTCTCTGGGATCCTCCGATAGTTTGGCGAAGAAAGTGGTAAAACAATGGTTATCATTATAGAGAAGGTTGCTCTTACTATTAAGCTGTATAGTTCTTTGACTCGTTCTTGTTGCATGTTTGGTATTGTCTATCTACTATCATCTCGATTGGCATCCTTGGAGTATCCTTCTTCTTACCTAAAGTGAATTTGGTTCAACCTACTGATGCTGAGTTACTAGTTGGTCATAGACTCATAAGAAGTGAGATACAATGTATTGATGAAGGTTGATTTTAGCTAGGTTTCGTCTCTCGTCTCTTCTCTCTTTTCTCTTTACTCGCAATAGGTTAATCAAAGACTCATAAGAAATAAAATACAATCCCTAGATGTAGATAGATTTGAACGAGTTTTCCTGTCTTTTCTCTCTTTGCTCTTCTATTTTCTTGTCTTGTCTTCTCTCTGCTCTTCCACTTTCCTCATTTTGTTCTTCTTCCATCCCATTATCTTTAGTATTAGATGAGGTCATATGTTTAAGATTTATAAGCTAGAGATATGAAACTAGGAAAAATATTCTAATAATGTGAGTTACTATGAGTAACATTTCCTTTCAACTTTCCTCATAGACTTGGTGTAGTCTGAGTTCCTCTATTCTACAAAAATATAGGCTATTATGTAAAGGATGGTAAAGTCATGTTGTTATTGAGCTCACAATATTTGGATGTTAGGATAGTGATAATCTAGTTGATGCAATCTACCTTTACTATGGACTAGAATGGCATTACTAGGCCTGGTTTGATAGTGTGAGGTTGTATATATAAAAAGCTTTCTTCATGGTTGAGTGTGTACACATTTTTTTAGGGGTGAAACCACTCATTCAATTTACTCAATGCAATTTACAATCGCCTCCACCACCATGGTGGCTAGAGGGCAATTCTAAAAGAGCACATGCCATGAGTTCTATCATGCTAGATGGTCCAGTATCCAATTAATCTAGCCCATGAAAACAGAGGGCTACAGTTAGCTAAAGAGGAGTGAAATTTCTCGAATATCCAGTAGACAGAGTTGTAAGCAGTGAAACTTCTCGAATATCCAACAGACAGAGTTGGAAAAACTATGGGAATGCAAGTGAATCCAAAGGCCAGCTGTCGATAGAGTTGTAAGGAGATCCTTGGTATCCGAACAACTCCGCAGATGTGGTCATTTCTCTGGGACAAGAGCAACACAGATAGTGTGCACGTGCAACATGGCATTGGGCTAGTGTGGTCCCTACTGGAAAGACTCTGAGTAAACACCGCCGCATGAAGACGTTCTGCTTTAGGGGAAACTCATTCTTCAAAATGACATGCAAGCAACTTGTCCAACATTTGAGAGGTTCATTCAACCACCAGATCTTGTTGGTGTAATGTTGTGCATTCACACACACACACACATGTTGAGATATCGAGCTCCACTCGTGATATGCAAGGGTGACCATTGTGCATTTATGTCACCGACTTGTTAGTTGCAGATGCGGTTGGTACACCGCCCATGAATAATAGCTTGGATGACAGTTATCCTTATGTACTCTATCTAGTTCGTGGCTCAGTTAGTATGCCACCTTAGTTAGCTGAGTTTGGTTTGAGACCCACATATAGAGTTCTTCTATTTCTTTGTACTAGAGTTCTTTTGGCTTTCACAACTAAGAAGAGGAAAACTGTTTTCAGCCTCCACCTTTGTGTGTATTCCCCCATTGTGTATGTGAGAAAGCTGCAAGTGAGACTCTTCCTTCTCTCCCACTATCTTCACATGGTATCAGAGCCTGGTTCGTGGTAAGGAGCTCAAGAAAGCAAACCAAGTTCGTGGTATCCTAGCAAGAGGACTAGTGTTGCTTTCCTTTTTCGAGTTTGGGAGCAAATCTCTTCAGGTAGCACAGCTGAAAAGTGCAAGAGTGCATTGTCTCAGATTAAGACGCCCTTTGCGGTGTGGCGAGAGGGTAGTATATGCTACAGGCGAGGGCAAAGCCTTCGATGACTTTATTTTTCTGATTCGAGGCCATTTCGGGGCCCGTTTTGGAGGCGGAAGTTCTCCACAAGCACTAAGAAAAAGGCCCTGTTTTTACTGTGCGACCACTGCTCTGCAGATCGGTGAAAAGTTGCCGCAGAAATTGCATCGTATGCCTGTGCGCAGAGATATTGGGAGTTACAGTATCATCCTTATTTCCTATTGATGCAAAATCGTCACTAGGAAGTGACTGTGTGGTCAAATACCACTTTTGTCAGTTTTGCAGATTTGCCCTTGTGAGGCAGAAGAAGTGTTTTTTACAGTGACAGAATATTTTGTAGTGTTCTGTAATGGTGTCTAATTCTCTTTCACAGATTGTCACTGAAAAGCTTGACAAGAACAACTTCCAAGCATGGAAGTTTAGAATGACGAATTTCCTTATGGAAAAAGGCTATTGGGAGTTCATTATAGGAAATGAAGAAGAACTAGTTCTTCCTAATGTTCCCAATCAATAGGAAATTAGGCATTTAAAGGATGGCATGAGAGAGCCAGAAAAGTTATGTACTGGTTGTCTATCAGTATTTCAGATTCTATGATTGTGCATATTCAGGATGCAAGTACGCCAAAGGAGGCATGGGATACTTTGGCAAAAATGTACAGCACAAATACGCAAGCTAGGAAAATGCAGCTCAAGCAAGAGTTGCACAATGTGCAGAGAGAAAATATGAGCATCAATGACTACCACATGAAGGTGAAGAAAATTGCAGATGCACTTGCTTCTATTGGGTCGCTAGTGGAAGATGATGATTTAGTTTCTCTGACCTTGAATGGTCTAGGAAAGGATTATGCACAGTTTCGGACATCCATTGCCGTCCGTGAAAAATTTCCTGATTTTGAGGAGTTGTTTGCTCTTCTAATTTTTGAAGAGCAGAGAAATGGTGGTGCATCTTCTTCAGGAGGAACTTCAAAAGAAACTATCTTCTACTCAAATGCTGGAAGAGGTAGAGGCAGAGGTAGAGCAAGCCGATCTAGAGGCCGTGGTAGAAATCAGAATATGCAGCAAACTCAAGAAAACCAGTCCTATGGAGGAGGACATGGTAACTCTAGAGACAGGGGGAGCCAAAGAGGTCATGGTGGATGGCAGAGGCCAAAATGCAAACATCAATGTTGAATGCTACTATTGTGGTAAAATGGCTCATATGGCTGACTGCTACAAAAAGCAGCATGACATTATGAATGGAAAATTGCAGCAAGGCAATTATGCATCCTTTAGTAGACAGGGTGATGACAGAAATGAGCATTTGTTTATGGTGCAGAACATGACCAATTTTGTGACAAGTGCACAAGAAAGCAATGATGTGTGGTATGTTGACTTAGGTGCATCAAACCACATGACAGGTCATGCAGAATGGATGTAGGATGCAAGGAAAATGGAAAAACCAAGATTTGTGGAGACTGGTGATGATACTACACATTTTATTGTGCAGATTGGTAAAATTCCTTTGTCTATGCAGGATGGGAAAAAGAAATAACTATCTGATGTATTTCATGTCCCAAATATCACCAAGAACCTGGTTTCTGTTGGTCCAATGGTTGAGCAGGGCTTGCAAGTCAGATTTAATCCTCATGGATGCTTTGTTGAGGATATGAAAAATAATGGTCACTTGATAGCAAAAGGAAAGAAGAAGGGCAAGATGTTTACGTTAGATGTGGACATGCCTGAATTGAGTGTAGCAATGTTTGCACATGGGACCGGTGTAGTTGCAGATATTGATATCTGGCATAAACGCATTGGTCATGTTAATGTACAATGACTTAAATCAATGTAGGCCCAAAATATTATTGCAGGATTGCCTAAATTCAAGGTTGCAGAAATGCATAAGGTATGTGAAGCCTGTCAATTTGGAAAATCGGCAAGGAAACCATTTCCTAGACATGTTCAAAAGAGTAAGAAGCCATTGGAATTAATCCACTCTGATGTGTGGACTACTAAAGCTGCATCTATTGGAGGCTGTCATTATTTTGTCACTTTTATTGATGACTACAATAGAAAAATTTGGGTGCATTTTATGAAAAAGAAAAGTGAAGTGTTTGGGCATTTCAAAGCTTTTAAAACTATGGTTGAAAAAGAAACAGGCCTGCAAATAAAATGCCTAAGGTCAGATAGAGGGGGAGAGTACCTCTCAAATGAGTTTGCAAGGTTCCTGAAGGAGCATGGCATAAAGCAGCAATATTCATGCAGTCATACCCCACAGCAAAATGGACTTACAGAAAGGAAAAATAGGCATATTGGAGAGGTATCTCGGGCCATGCTAAATGAAAAAGACCTACCAGATTATTATTGGGCTGAAGCAGTTGCTACAGCAGTTTGCATAATGAACAGGACGCCCACTATAGCAATACATGGCATGATGCCAGAGGAGATGTATATTGGTAGGAAACCAGATATTTCTCATTTGAAAATTTTTGGTTGCATTGTCTATTTCATGTGCTAGATGAGTTGAGGTCCAAGTTGGATCCAAAAGCTGAGAACTGCATCTTTATTGGTTATTCTCTGTAGCAGAAAGGGTATAAATGCTATAACCCTTCTACTCGTAAGTTTACAGTGAGAAGAGATGTTTTTGATGAGATGAGCAGCTAGTATAAACTAGTAAATGTGATTGATGATGTAGATGCACAAAATGGTAATGCTGCACAGAATTCATAGTAGCAATCACAAAATATAAGTGGACCTGCAATGTCCTCTAGCAGTGGTTCACATCACCATGGACAAGCAGATTGAGATCAGGAGAATCTCCTCAAAGCAATGCAGATAGTGGTATGAAGGTATCACGAAAAGGAAAAGAGAAGGTAGATCAACCCATGTTTGATGTGAATGCAGGTCACTCTTATGTGGATGGTGAATCCAGTGGCTCAGAACAGAGCATTGATGATGAGTTGGGTATTCCTTCTGTTGTTACACCTGGAGTAAGGAAGACCAGGGATGTTTTGAGAGCACCTGGAAGTGAGCCTATTTTGCGCAGGTCTACCAGAGCTAGGTATCCAGTGGATAGGCTGAAATATGATGGATTTACAACCATTCACTATGCCTATATGGTCAAAGTGATACAGGAACCGGAACCCACTTCTTTTGAGCAAGCCATGGGAAAAGAAAAATGGGAGAAAGCCATGGATGAAGAATGGATGCCTTGGAAGCAAATGCTACATGGGAATTGGTGCCTTTGCCTAAAGACAAGAATGCAATTGGCTGTAAGTGGGTTTATAAGGTGAAGCACAATGCAGATGGTTCTGTGAATAGATACAAGGCAAGATTAGTTGTGAAGGGGTATGCACAGACATATGGCATTGATATGAAGAAACATTCAGTCTAGATTCAAGGATGGCAATAGTAAGAGCAGTCATTGCTATGGTTGCATCAAAGGGATGGTCTTTACATCAGATGGATGTAAAGAATGCCTTCTTGCATGGTGATTTGCAAGAAGAGGTCTTTATGGAGCAGCCACCAGGTTATGTTCATGCTGTTCATCTTGAGTTTGTTTGCAGGTTGAAGAAAGCCTTGTATGGCTTGAAGCAAGCACCTAGAGCATGGTCTGACAAGACAGGATAGTATCTTGTCACTATTGGATTTCAAATTTCCAAGGCAGATTTCTCACCTTATGTGAGAAAAACAAAGAAAGGTATTATGCTGCTTGTCATTTATCTTGATGATTTTATCATCACAGATGATAGTGATGAAGATATCCTTTGTGTGAAAATGCTATTGAAGCAGAAGTTTGAGATGACGGATTTGGGAGAGTTGCGTTATTTCTTGGGCATTGAGGTGATTAGATCACCAAGTGGGATATGGCTCTTACAGAGGCAGTATGGATTGGACATGCTGTCCAAATATGGGATGACAGGTTGTAAGCCTATTTCAGTTCCTTTGGAGTAGAATGTGAAGCTAAGCGCAGATGCAGGTGAGCTTCTGGAAGACCCTACTATGTACAAACGCATAGTAGGAAGTTTGATTTATATGACTATTACTAGGCCAGATTTGAGCTATGCTGTTGGATTGGTAAGTCAGTTTATGTAGGCTCCAAGGAAACCACATTTGGATGCGGCTAGACACATACTCAGGTATGTGAAGTCCACATTGCAGTATGGACTATTTTATGAGACTGGGGTTTAGATACAGTTGCATGGATACACTGATGCTGATTGGGCTGGTAGTATTTCTGATAGACGATCTACCAGTGGATATGTGTTCTCTTTTAGGAGTGCTGCAGTCACTTGGAGCAGCAAGAAACAACCTACAGTTGCCTTGTCGAGCACAGAGGCTAGGTACAGGGGTGCAGCAATGGCTGCATGTAAGGTAGCTTGGTTGCATAAGCTACTTTATGATATGCATCAATCTACAGATGGGCCAGTTGTCATTTATTGTGACAACATGAGTAGTATACACTTGGCAAATAACCCAGTCTATAATGCTAGAACAAAGCACATTGAGGTACATTATCACTATGTGTGGGAGAAGGTTTTACTAGGTCTTATTGATCTAGTTTATGTCAGCACAGAGGATAACGTAGTTGACATATTCACGAAGGCATTGGGCGCAGAGAAGCTGCACAAGTTTAGAGACCTTCTTGGTGTGCAAGAATTGGAATTGAGCTCGAGGGGGAGTGTTGAGATATCGAGCTCCACTCGTGATATGCCAGGGTGACTGTTGTGCATTTATATCACCGACTTGTTAGCTGCAGATGCGGTTAGTAGACCGCCCATGAATAATAGCTAGATGACAGCTATCCTTATGTACTCTAGTTCGTGGCTCAATTAGTATGCCACCTTAGTTAGCTGAGTTTGGTTTGAGACCCACATATAGGGTGCTTCTATTTCTTTGTACTAGAGTTCTTTTGGCTTTCACAACTAAGAAGAGGAAAGCTATTTTCAGCCTCCACCTTTGTGTGTATTCCCCCATTGTGTGTGTGAGAAAGCCGCAAGTGAGACTCCTTCCTTTTCTCCCACTATCTTCACAACACACACACACACACACACACACACACACACACACACATTCTCTCTCTCTCTCTCTCTCTCTCTCTCTCTCTCTGTGTGTGTCTCTTGCGCTACCATGTTGACCGATGCTCTAGCTCTACTATCTACTCGATAAAGAAGTTTTCCATTTTGATGCACTCTTTTTCTCTTCGTTGCTCTCAGCTATGGACAGCTTCCCTTGGCCCTCAACAATTATTCCCTTGGCTATGGATAGCTATGGATAGCTTCCCTTCCTTGGGCGTAGCGGAGTATATAGGTGACGCTTACTCATGCCTTTGTTTTTACTAGCTAGTCATAGTCGTCTAGCGGTACATAGCTCCTTAGTGAGTGATCGGTTGACTGTGTTGGTTCCTTATGCGTATCCCCTACATGTTAGTCAATTCTCAGCAAGCTTTCTCGCTACCCACTTCCCCTAAGAAGTTGGATGGTACTGAAGCTTGGCTTCCATGCGAGTTCTCTTGTGCCAAAATCTATGGCAGCTATTTGCTCTCAGAGGGATAGCGCTTCTCCTTACATGTAAATCTCTTCATTCGACTTCACTTTTGCACAGTTGACAACTTCTCTTTTGCATAGTTGCTTCAAAGTGAAATCCCTCTCATTGTGTGTAGTATACACTCACAATACTTGCTCCAAGGTTTCATTTGGGTGGCTGCCTGCCTTTTGGTGTAATTGGCTCTTAGCGCGACCTCTCCTCTACATAGGATGAACTGCATGGGATCTTGCTTTTTTGTCCCTTCTTGGCTTCTGCTAGATGTGGGTCTTATGCCATGCTTGTTCCGTGGTCTTATAGTAAAATCAATATGTGGCTTTCTTACTGCCTACTACGCTGAAACCATAGACTATTTTCTTGGCTTGGTGAACTCATTTCCTTGTATTGGCATGGTTTTGGTCTATAGGATTGCTTTAGAAATATTGCATTATGTTCATGGCTTGATGAGCTATCTACTTGTCTCGATGCTAATCCCTTTTATACGTGTGAAATCTCAATACTTACATATTTACGTGAGATACTGAGGTCTCAGGCCACCATAGTCTCTTACGACATATTCACAGGCAAATTATCTTGTAGAGTGCCATAGGAATTCTTATGATCCTCCTATAGGCTCTAAAGGTGCTCAACCATTAGAGCTACAGTTACACAACTCTTGCCTTTGCTGGCCTTTTTCATCGGCTTTTTCCATGCCTATATATAGTAGTATATATATGGTTTTTTATAAGTGGCACACTTACATAAATGGCCCCCCTTATTATGTATGGCCTTTAGTTCCCTTTAATACGTGTGTACATTCTTTGTTTTTTGTTGGTATTTTTTTCCTTTTTAAGCTATAAGTTAATTCCTTGATTTATGCTCTTCGTTGTTGTTAAAAAAAATATATATATATATATATACATTTATTAAGTACACTTCTATATAAAGCTATCCTTCCTAATGAAGTTAATTCAATTTCTTAAAACTTTCTTTTTTTCATTCCTTATTTCCTTAAAACTTATGCTTTTCTTTCAAAATTTTCATTATATATAATGGGCTATGGTCATATATATAGTGAAATTTATATCAATGTTGCCTTTAAGTGTGTTCTTATGAGAACATTTATATCCTTAAAAAATAAAATAAAAAATTACATTAGCTTAATATGCAATATGTCAAGGGAATAATTTGCTATTTTTTCGTAATCTTATCGAGTACTTTATTCAAAGTATTTCATTCCATCACACTTATAGCTAGTTTAATTTTTTCATTAGTAGCATTCATTTTTATACCATTGAGCCTAATTCGATTTTATGAATGGGTGCATGTGGTTACTATTATTCTAACTTTGATGGAATCACTTGACTTTCAAGTTCTTGGTAAACATTATGGTAAATTAAGCCTTGGGTGTGGAGGACCCCTCCTGGAAAATTTCTAATATAATTTTACCCTTTTTTCAGAAGGGTGTGGAGTACTCCCCTCTTTAAATGAAATCTAGCTATTCTACCTCTCTCTCTTCATTAAACAAAAAATGTTGAATCATGGGTGTGGAAGACCCCCTGTGGTGCTGCTCATTTTGGGTGCGGACTACCCCCCCCCCCAATTTACAATAAGTTCCATTAACATTTTTCTTTCACCTATACAGGTGTGGAATACTCCCCTTGTAACTTTTTTCAAAATCAATAGAATCTAATTATCTCTTGTATGGATGTAGGATTCCCCCATGTTAATTTTAATTTTTGATGCCCCATCTTTTTTAACCATTTTAGAATCTTGATAGATGTCTAGCTCTTTGGTATAAGCGATAACAAGCTAGGGTGTACACACGTTTCCTATCTTCCCGCACAAAACTATGATGTTCTAACACATTGTTTTGTTTGGATGGTGGTAGGTTAGTGGACCCTGGCCTCGGAGCCTAGGCTACTGGATGGATTTGACACTTTTTTATACCAGTTGTACTCATATGTTATGAGAATCCATATAATAATATAAAAAAGTTTTTATCCATCTTTATATGAGCATCGTGTGCCGTGTTGTTAATAGATTCCTATTTTTTAAACACACACATACCCAAACCTTGTTAACCTTTGGCCAGGTTAACCATGGGTCATGTTGGTAACCCTTGGCTGGGCTGCCATATTTCCCATGCCACGTGCCACGTTTCTCATTAAACACTTATTGGGTTAGGCAAGAATGCTAGTTTTTGCATAACTCAAAATAGTTTAACCTTTCCAAGTTGATGGATATTCTCTCACTTTGCTAAGATGTGTACAGGAATGCTGGAATGATTTCCTATGGACGCGTGGATTTAAGGATGACACTTGTTCCCTCCGGTCCAAGGCATCCAAACTATACTTGCATGTTTTTTGAACAATGGATTTCATTAGAAACTGATCAAGTTTGAGGAAGAGACAAAAGGAAAGGACACACCTTCAGCTATTAGAATTGCTTCCATTAATAACTGGCTGCAATTACTCTTAATCTTCCAAAAGGAACCCCACACTGCCAATGCGGCGTTTGATTTTTTTCTTCGGCATCTCACTAATGGGTCAACGTTCGCTAGCCAATCGCAGAACTATTTTTGGGGCCATTTTGGGACCCTGAGGCGATGTGCTCTTGGGTGAATATTTGAATTTTGCACGGACCTGCACTCTTGCCAAAAATATTCCCGACATCATGAAGGCGCACTGGATAGTAATGAGACACAATCTATTAGTTTAGACCACCACATAGCTTGAAACATGGCATCTCTGCACTGCTTCATGCAATGTAGTCTCTAGCCTATGCCGCCTGATCACGTATCATCATGTAGCCTTTTGCTGCAGCTTTGCCACTTGTCACTGGGCACGTATCCATGTAGATCGTTAAAATTGAACATTGTCTTGGAGAGACCATTGCAGTAGTTCTTGGTGTAATTACTAGACACAATCTATTATTCTGAACACTGCCATAGTGCAGTCTCTGGCCTGACCACCTATCAATCGTGCAACCTTTTGCCGCACCTTTGCCCCTCGCAGCCCATGCAAATCATAGGTTGGCTTGGAGAGACCGCTACACTAGTTTTTAGCGTAATAATGAGACACAATCTATCATTTTGAGCATCACCTCGGTGCAGTCTCTAGCGTGACGACTTGTCATCACCCAGAATTTAAGATTTTGTCTTGGAGAGACCAGCGCACTGCTTCTTGGAGTTATAGCTCCATTACCTATTTTTATGTATTATAGGAGGAGGTCTATGATGACCAGTGCACTGGTAAACACAGAAGGAGATCTATGAAAGCCACCACACTGGTCCTTTGAGTTTTATATTTGTGTACCAAGGAAAATGTATTCCATTGTGCAACCAAGCAAAATGCAATTGACGATATGGCCCTTGACGGGTCCCCTCTAGGGGCAAGGGCCATATTGACATGCCAATTCTGTTGAGTGGTATCTTGGATATTGTATAATGCACATCGATATGGCCCTTGTCCCTAGAGGGGACCCCTCAAGGGCCATATCATCAATTGCATTTTTTGAAAGTTTAATTGTATTTTTCTAGATGTATCTCCATGCAATCACAACGGTGGGGTCATTGGAGTTATTTTAGCGCTATTTTGGTCATAAACCAAGGAAATTGTAGTCCTTTCCTAGCATTTTAGTCCTTGTTGCAGTAAATATAAATGAGGAAAAAAGTATAATTTATCGAGTGAAAATCGAGCAAAAGAGATTACAATGTACATCTATGTCCACTAATAGGTTATATAAAAATTATCAACTTATACCAAGCAAAAATTGAATCGAGGATCTTATATTTATAAAAACTTAGCAACTGCTGAGAGCCTTAAAGGCCAAAAGATTACAGGTACCAGCCATAATCATTCAAATGCAAATATAAAAGTTAACAACAGTTCATACTGAGAGCCTCAAATTGAACAAAAAGAGATTACATAAATGCCTTAGAGACTAAAACATTACATCCAATGAGCCAAAAGATCATTTTGAGAGCCCAAAAGATTACATCTAGCCATTGCTGAGAGCCTCGTCTGAGCAAGAGAAAATTTGTACGACTCAGTTTTCCGCCAGTCTAGCTTGTTGCATTAAAATATTTTAGGGAGCCAAAGGAGGATATGATGGAGAGGCCAAAGGCCATGCACATTGCTAGGACTCACATTATGCCCCCCCCAGTAAGTCGAGAGTATTCTACTCTGAAAATACTAAGGCCTTCATCGACATCTACGGGGAACCCATTCAACACATCCATAAAGAGGCCCTCTGATAGGATGTCATATAAGGTGATGACATTCAAATGTGTGGGGAATTGACAGTGGGAATGAAGGGTCTCCACTAGTGCTAGCATTTCTACTCCAGGTGAATGCAATGCAATCACCTTATATGAGAAGGCAAATAGCATTAGGATCATAGAGCATCGAGGGGGGGTGGTAGTAGGCATGTTGAAGATGGGGATTTCCAATTTTTGAGCAAAACCATCTGAGCATTTGAGCAAATTGGATCAGAATGTAGTTTTTTTGTGTCAAAGTTTATGAAAACAATCCAAGTGTACGGACCCCTTTTGTGAATAAAGGGGTTATATTGCTTAAGAAAAGAAATGGATATCCTCATTTCTGACTAAACAAGTTTTCTAACTCTTGAAGTTCATGAAATGAGGCCATGATTATGAAACCCTTTTGTAAATGAAGGGTCCATATTGCTCAATAAAAGTAGTTATCCTTGTAAACTAATATACCACAACAACCAATAACCAAAAAACAAATCAAGTTGCTAGAATCCTTTTTTAATTAAAAGGGATGTATAGTCCACAAAAAAAAAAAGATTACGTTTGATCTTAGCAAAATCCAGTGTTCTACATCTTTGTTACACTAGCTTAATTTTAAGTCAAAATATTTTCCACTCATAGTTTTCTAATTATTCTATATTGACAATTTTAATATGTTTCCAACCTACATCACTACAAATGAAGATATGATTTATTACGTAAAAGACACATTCAAAGTTTTGTGATTGTAAAATCATCCTACAAGGTGTCCCATCACAATTATCAAGTATCAAGTATACAAATAGCCGAAAGTTTCCATAAGGAGTAATGAAAAATACTCCAAAACACTATTTTGGTGGTTCAAAATCTCCATGGTAAAAAGTATTATTATAATAGTCCTTTCAAATTTTGTTCAACATCATGAAGGTGTGCAATCTGCAAAAACCAGGCCTTGAGGCATGCAGGATAATGCTGTGAAGATCTCTTTTGTACTCAAGTTAGCTTGGTGACCAAAAATATTATCTTTTCTATCCATAGAAGTAACATGTAAATAATATAGCCCAATTTTAAGTCAAATACACTCACAATATTTTCTATTTTGTTATTTGTTGTATATTCCAATACATGTTCATATTATTTCAAATAAGTTTTCAACTTATGTAAACAAAAATGAAGACATGATTTATCACATAGAAGACATGTTCAAACTTTTATGATGTAAAATCATCCTTTAAAATGTCCTACTATAATTATCAAGTGGAGAATAATTAGCACACTATCCTTGTGGTTCAAATTACTTATGGCAAAAAGGATTTCTTATATCCAATCCAAGGTACAAAAGGAAATGTAACAAATGTAGCCAAATTTTAAGTCAATATTTTACACTCATAGTTTGGTATTTTGCTACTAGTTGTGCTGAGTTCATGTTATTTCAAATAAGTTTCCAACCTATATCACTGTAAATGAAGACATGATTTATCACATAAAAGACATATTGAAAATTTTGTGATTGTAGAATCATCCTACAAAGTGTCCTGTGACAATTATCAACAAGTAGAGAAACAAACCAAAAATTCACACAAGGAGAAATGCAAAAGGCTCCAAAAACATTATTCTTGTGGTTCAAAATCTTCATGGAAAAAAGGATTATTATAAATATCTTTTCATTTTGTATTCAACATCATGAAGGTTTAATCTTCCAAAAAATACTATTTTTGTGGTTCAAAATCCTCATGGAAAAAGGATTACTATAATAGCCCTTCCATTTTCTATTGACCATCATGAAAGTGCAGTCTCCAAAAACTAAACCTCAAGGCATGCGGGACAATGCCTAGAATATCTCTTTTTTACTCAAGGTGGCTTGGTAAACAAACATATTATTTCTGCTATCCAATCCAAGGTATGAAAGGAAGATGTAACAAATATGTTTGCATGGAATATAGGCATCCAATTTGCATGATCGTCCAATGAAGTCTTCACAATTGCAAGAAGGAAATGGAGAAATGTCAGCCTTGTATTCAATACCTTTTTGCATTGATCCTTCTGTAGAAACAATGAACTCAGCATGCTCCATGGCCTTCATGACTATTGCGTCCTTAACAATGCATTTCATGACCAATGACCTCTGAATTCTATTTTCCATTTCTTTGGAGATTTTGTTTCGCCATCTAATTGCTTTGCCATCTCGATGTCGAGGTCAACCTTCATGCAATACTATTATTTTGTCATGGGCTTGAATTGGTGAAGCACAACTTGCACCCACCATTGGAGTTGATACTCCTAATATGACAAACCCTGAGCTTGTCAACCTGGCAATCTCTGCACTTGTCAAGGATGTTCCTGATTGAAACTTCCACCTTCCTAATGATGGCCTGGGAATACTTGTAATGCTAGCTGATGGCTTCCACATGTGGGTTACATCATTTCCACAAAACCAAATCATTTGGGAGCGCACTCCAATTGGTGTTTGAATCCTCCCAAAGAATGATGGTGCAACAACTCCACGTCAATTTTCACGATCCTTTATATTGACAAGCTTGTTACATTTTCCTCCTTGTCCAAGCCAAGCCTGGCAACAGACTTGGCTTATTATAGGAACTCTTCGTAATGCCCAATTTGCATCATGCACTTCATATTCTTGTACACTCTTGGAATTATCATCCTCAAGATCTCTGTTGCAAATTTAGTACTAGATTTGGGAGACATGGAGTATCTTTTCTTATTTGCATAACTATACTCAAGGTGGTGACTATCATCCTCACATATATTTGAAGGCATTGACTTTGGCATTTCCTTCGCACAGTCTTGTCATCTCCATCATTAAAACATACTTTAGATAAACACCCATTTCCTTTGCAACATTACTTGTTAGATCAACAACTGTTTTGGCACTAATGTCAATCTAAGATTTTGAAGCTCTTTTTTTTAAGGTCTCTAGATTCGGCCCACTTCTGGTGAACTGGCCCTTCAAAAAATATGTGTATCTAGAGCTTTGTAGAATTGCATTTGAGAGGTCACTAACTAATAGAGGCATTGTAGAGACCAACATATTTGACATGGTTCAATCCAGCCCTCCAACTAAAATGAATAGACTTTGCTAGATTATCAAGTACTTCTCATTATCTAACATACTCTGCAAACCAAGCATTGCAAAGATATTGTAATGGCAAAATTACATTATTAACATGATAAAAAAAAATTCAAGAGAAATACAAAACCAACCTCTATAATGTAGTGGCCCTAATGGGAAATCCTAGCATGCCACCATGCAAACCAAGTTTCAAGCCGTGGCAAGTCTGAATCACTTGCATGGCCTGCATTCCACCATGCCCTTAGGCCTCTCATTTCGACTTCTGTAGCTTGCTCTGTAGAGGCATCCTTCTAGCATCTACATCGGATTTTAAATTCCTCTTGGCCGCCAACTTTTATACATGCCTTTGCATGGGAATGAAGACTTTGCTCCCAATGGAAAAGGCAAGACTGCTCTTTCCCTTCCATCATATTATCAGGGCCACCATTGAAAGTGGCACGTACAACTCTCCAGTTGGCTTGGGCCTCATCTGCGATGAACCCTTTGAATTCAACATGGTCAAACCCTTTTGAAACCATTACTTTATTGAGAGTATCCCAAAATAGAATTTGTGCATCAGTATCTTCCACCTTGAAGTCACAAGTTGCAATTGTCTGCAACTCTTGGATAAAAGGATTATACACATGGCAAGCCACAGTAGTCCAATCTTTCATTTGCTTTACGAAATCAAACAACACCCAATAATGACCCAGTTCTCCTCCAGGTCTCATTTTATTTACCAAGTCAACCCCTAAACCAGAACCTTGGGTAGACATTTTAAATACATGACACCTGCTAAATGAACTATGTTGCAATTGTCTAGGAAACACTACACTTTGGAAATAATTATATCTACAATGTCTTTTCAAGTATAAAATTCCATCTAGCCCATCTGACACAGGTCGAGAGTCACGTCGACCCTCCTCAATCCATCTTGATAATCTATACACAAACATAAAGTTGGTCAACATTCATTGTCAATAACATAATTTAATAAACCAATGCAATAACAAATATTATGGTCATTACCTTATTTTGTCGAGCAAAGGTTCACATTGTTTTAGCAAATCTTGTAGCTCAACATCCGACATCTTAATCCCATCTTGCACTTTTTTAGACAATAAAGTTTCCATAATAATGTCTTGGACAATTATATTTTGTATCCCTTTAGGGTATACAGCACCATCAGCCCTCACCATTTCAAAAACTTTGGTTTTAATGGCATCCTTTGTTCTCCTAGTCAAACTATCTCCAACGGGATGATTATGATGGCCATGGTGTATGACTGCATGAGTAAGATTCATCATTACTTTCTTTTGCACTTGTCACAGAATTGGTCATGTGCTGCACCATAAACAAATGCTCATTTCTGTCATCACCTTGTCTACTAGAGGATGCATAATTGCCTTGTTGCAATTTTCCATTCATAATGTCATTTTGCTTTTTGTAGCAGTCTTTAGCCACATGACCCATTTTACCACAATAGTAGCATTCAACATTGTTGTTTGCATTTTGGCCTCTCTTCCATCCACCATGGCCTCTTTGGCTCCCCCTGCCTCTAGAGTTACCATGTCCTCCTCCATAGGATTGGTTTTCTTAAGTTTGTTGCATATTCTGATTTCTACCACGGCCTTTAGATCAGCCTCCTCTACCTCTACCTCTACCTCTACCTCTTCTAGCATTTGAGTAGAAGACAATTTCTTTTGAAGTTCCTCCTGAAGAAGATGCACCACCATTTCTCTGCTCTTTAGAAATTAGAAGAGCAAACAACTCCTCAAAATCAAGAAATTTTCCATGGATGGCAATGGATGTCCAGAACTGTGCATAATCCTTTCTGAGACCATTCAAGGTCACAGAAACTAAATCATCATCTTCCACTCGCGACTCAATGGAAGCAAGTGCATCTGCAATTTTCTTCGCCTTCATGTGGTAGTCATTGATGCTTATATTTTCTCTTTGCCCCTGTCGGCACTACAGACTCCAAACCACTCCAATCCCACACCAGTTGAGATTACCCCAGCCGAGTCAACACAGCCCAGCCGGCTACATAGCCGAGCCCCTTCCCCCATGCCATCCTATGCCCCTTCCCCCATGCCATCAGGAGGCCCTTCTGACTCTCAGAGCCATCGGCATACTCCTGTGTAGTCGAGACTCGATTCTCCAGCTACGAGTGGTCCACGTAGTCCTGTGCAATCGAGAGTCGCTTCTCCAACTACAAGTGGCCAGCATACTAGCTCGACATGACATAGTAGCAGGCTTAATAGTAGGGACAATGGTGGGGGATGCATGGCATAGTGCTTTGGGAGGGGTGGTGGTGGGGACGAGGATGATTCAGATGATTTAGACGTGCCTCCGGGTGATGGTATGATCTACTATGACATCACTAAGATAGGAGGCATCTTGATGGATGCACGGGGGAAGGACATCATGGCCTTCATGCACTTTGTAATTGCTAACAATTACAGAGATTGCTTTATCCACTACAAAGACTAGCCAAAGAGGTTGGCTGATGAGACCCTCGCTGTTGTTCACTCTAGGTATCCTAACTCCCCCAATCATCAGTTCATAGATAAATGGGCCAAGTCAAAGATTGTAACGATACTTGGCAATAAAAGATCTTCGCTTAAGAGGTAGGCACTAGCGGAGCTTGCCAGGCTCGAGGGAGGTCAACCACCAAGGGGCCTCTGGCCCACACCGCTCACAAGCATGAGTGGAAGAAAGCAATGAAGTCAGCGAAGGAGGAACCTAGTCTGCAACACGTGGAGCACGAAGGATCCAAATGGAGCAATATGGAAGCGTGCATTTTGAAGCAAGGGGTGTTGAATCATGGGAGGCCCAATTTATAAGTATCAATCTCAAATTATATTGTTTATATAGTTTATTAGGAGGTTGTTTCTTTGTACTAACCCCTCCACAAATTGTGTCATCTCGCAACTTGATATCATGGGCAGGTACCCTACTCCTGTCGAGACAACCTACCACCACCACCATCGTAGAGGAGATACATGGAGGCACTTCTATAATGACGGGTTGATTACTGAGGAGTAGTATATCTGGGCTACTGGAGCACCCCCTGAGGTATTTGAAAGTAATTAAATAATTTCAATATTATAATTTAGATTTAATTTTTCATACATTGATATATCTTGTCCCTTGTTTACAGGACCCTGTACAAGAAGATGAGGAAGAAGATGAAGAAGGAGGCAAAGAACGGAGTGCAAAAGGGAGCATAGAAGGGAGCAAGGATGTGGAGAACTTAGATTAGTCGTAGAAGTAGTGCTAGCTACTCTTTTTTGTACTTAAAGCCACTGGCTTGGCTTCGTGCCTCTTGTATATACACTCCTCTTCTTTTTGGTACTTGAAGCCACAGGACATGGGTTAGCTTCGTGCTATATGTACATACAAGTACTTTTTGAGCTATGAATTAATATACACTCTTTTTATTTCTTTGGCCTTCAATTTTCTTGTGCAACATTCTATCAATTAATGCCTTGTGAACTAAACGTTTTGGAGTTGTAATGTTTTATTTGAAATTTTAATTATCGGCTATAGACGACGTGCTTGCAAGAGTGCTAATTAAAATGTGGTTGGCTGTAAGAATTGAATTACACAATGTGGAAATGGGATTCCTGTAACTACATAGCATACAGAACATACACAGCATTCTGTTCAAGCACACAAAATTTTAAAAATATTATGTAGCGCATCTATCAAGGCGTCTATAAATACGTCTATATACATGTCTGTCTGTTTGAGGGGCGTCTATTTGCGCGTCTATAAACATGTCTATAAACACGTCTATAAATGCATCTATAAATGTGTTTAAGGATGCATCTGTCTGTTTTTTAAATTTTCTAGCAGAACATCTATTTATGCATCTATATGCATGTCTATAGGCACGTCTGTCTGCTATATAGACGCGCCTTTAGATGCAGGTCTATAGATGCACGAATAGATGTGCAAATAGGCGTGCCATAGTTTTTTTTAAGTTGAGTAAACACGTTTGTGTGCATGTCTGTAGGTGCTTTGTCTTGTTGTGACATCCCTTGCCCTCTACTACTCCTCTCTCCATAAGCGCTTGCACTAACACCCCTCGCTCTAGCTCTACCATTCCCATGACTCCTTCTTTCCTGCCCAAGGACTTGTACTATAAAATCACTAGGGATGGAGAGATAATAGAAAATAAAAAGGTCCTACAAGTGCTAGCTGCCATGATGAGTTGATGAGCCACAACTTCAAGAGCGGCATAGCCACTGACTGGTCATACCAGGATGATGAAAAGAAGAATCCAGTCATCAATGAATTGAAAAGACAATACCCTAACCCCCCAAATTGGGAGCTCATTAACTCTTACATGAAAGAGCGCATGTGTTTAGTCTTGAAGCATTGTAGGTCAACCTTGCATACTTCCATCACAAAGGGGAAGGCTAAACCTAGCTAGGCAAACAAAGCTGACCAGAAGATTTTCTGTAAGAAGCAGTACAGGGACCATCCCAAAAAGTTCGAGAGTCAGAGGAGGGCTACAAGGAGATAGATGGACTCCATAGGTACTTCGCACTTTAGTGCAGGCAGACGATTGGTGTTCAAGGCATGGGTGGTAAGTCTACTTCGTCTCATTTAATTTATTATTCTATTTGTTTTATTACATACTATATGCACCTTATCTAACTCTCGTGAATTCGACCCACAACAAGCTACGATGGGTCACCTTCCCACAGACAAAGAGGTGAGATGGCTATGGTTTATTGAGATGGAGACCATGGGAGTGGCAGTCGATTGGGCTGAGGTGGTTGCTTGCACAATATAAGTCTACTCCTACTTGTAATATCACTTTTTAAATTATTTTATTCTTTAAGTTCCATTCTAATTTCCAATTAATATGGTTTCACTCTTAGGGTACAAGCTCAAATGTCCCATCAGCAAAGGTGAGGGTGATGACGAGGGATTTGGCTTACTTCATGTGCGTTCAAGGCCTATTTGTAAAATCCCTTATCTGTAAAATTTTCCTTAATAAAACGTATCCTTTTTCTATACAAATCTTTAAAAAATTTTGAAATTTTATTTTAAATACTCCCTTATGTATATTGATTTTTGTGAAATTTAGGAATTAAAAATATCCTTCTACTGAACTCACGTGGTAGGGTTATATGATGAGTGACCCCCCAGGGATCAGGCGTAGCTCACAAGGGCCAGGGATTAGGCCAGGGATCAGGCCAGTGCGACCACGACCACGACCACGAGGATGATTCGGATGAGCAATAGTAGTATTAGTAGTAGTTTGTATATACTTCAGCATGTATATGCTTTCATATGTTGGCTCGTTTGATCGATTTTGTATCACCCTTTTTGAAAGGGTAATTTTGTAACAAACAATGTTGTATATCTTCGGCATGTATATGCTTCTATCTCTCGGCTTGCACAACAAGACAAAGCATCCATAGACGCACACACAGATGCGTTTACTGAACTTAAAAAAGAACTTATGGGTGCATCTATTTGCACGTCTATTTGCACATCTAGAGACCCGCATCTAACGGCACATCTATATAGCAGACAAACGTGCATATAGATGCACATATAGACGCATAAATAGATGCTCTGCTAGAAAATTTAAAAAATAGACAGATGCATCATTAAACGTGTTTATAGACATATTTATAAACGGTCTTATAGATGCTTTTATAGATGTGCAAATAGATGCTACTTGAATAGACAGACATGTATATAGACGCGTTTATAGATGCACTGGTAGACATGCTACATAATATTTTTTAAATTTACAGAATGATGTGTATGTTGTGTATGCTATGTAGTTACAGGAATCCCATTTCCACATTGTGTAATTCAATTCTTACAACCCACCGCATTTTAATTAGCACTCTTGCAAGCACGTCTATAGCCGACAATTACAATTCCAAATAAAACATTACAACTCCAAAACGTTTAGTTCACAAGGCATTAATTGATAGAACATTGCACAAGAAAATTGAAAGCTCAAAAAGTGCTTGTATGTACATATAGCACGTGGCCGCCTCCTTCCTCGTCTTCTTCCTCATCTTCTTGTGCAGGGGCCTGTAAACAAGGGACAACATATATCAATGTATGAAAATTCAAATCTTTACTTATAATATCAACATTATTTAATTACTTTCATTAATTACTTTCAAATACCTCGGGGGCTGCTCCAGTAGCCCGGATATACTACTCCTCAGTAATCAACCCGTCATGATAGAAGTGCTTCCATGTATCTCCTCTGTGATGGTGGCAGTGGTAGGCTGTGTCGACAGGAGTAGGGTATCGGCCACGATATCAAGCTGTAAGACGACACAATTTGCGAAGGGGTTAGTACAAAGAAACAACCTCCTAATAAACTACATAAGCAATATAATTTGAGATCGATACTTACAAATTGGGCCTCCCATGATTCAACACCCCCTACTCCAAAATGCATGCTTCCATATTGCTCCATCTGGATCCTTCGTGCCTCCACGTGCTCCAGACTGGGGTCCTCCCTCGCTAACTTCATTGCTTTCTTCCACTCACGCTCGTGAGTAGTGTGGGGTGGGCCCCTTGGTGGTTGACCTCCCTCGAGCCTAGCAAGCTCCGCTAGTGCCTGCCTCTTAAGCGAAGATCTTTTATTGCCAAGTATCGTAACAATCTTTGACTTGGCCCATTTATCTATGAATTGACGATTGGGGGGGTTAGGATACCTAGAGCGAACAGCAGTGAGGGTCTCATCAACCAACCTCTTTGGCTGGTCTTTGTAGTGGATAAAGCAATCTCTGTAATTGTTAGCAATTACAGAGCGCATGAAGGCCATGATGTCCTTCCCCCGTGCATCCATCAAGATGCCTCTTGTCTGAGTGATATCATAGAAGATCGTACCATCACCCGGAGGCATGTCTAAATCATATGAATCATCATCGTCCCCACCACCACCCCTCCCAAAGCACTGTGCCATGCATCCCCCACCACTCTCCCTGCTACTACGCCTGCTACCATGTCGTATCGAGCTAGTATGTTGGCCACTCGTAGCTGGAGACTGCACAGGACTACGTGGACCACTCGTAGTTGGAGAACGGAGTCTCGACTGCACAGGAGTACGCCGATGGCTCTGCGAGATAGAAGGACCTCCTAGCAGCATGGGGGAAGGGGCATAAGATGGCATGGGGAAGGGCCTCGGCTGTGTAGCTAGCTAGGCTGTGCTGACTCCACTGGGGTAATCTCAGTTGGTGTGGGATTGGGGTGGTTTGGAGTTTGTAGTGCTAACTCCTGGGGGGTGTTTAGAGTACTCGTCATGTAGCCGTATAACTCCGCAGGACTAGGAGGGTGCCCTAAAAGGTTATATAACTCCTTAAAAATAGACTCCCGAAGATTAGCTGAGCCTGAAGAGCTTCCTAGCCACATGATGAACTGGAAAAAAGAAAAAAAAGAAGATTACTAATGAGCTGAGAAGAGAAAAAGAAGAGAAAAAGAGTCAAAAAAGGGAAGGGAACAGAAGAGAAGGGAAGGGAAGGGAAGAGAAGAGAAGGGAAGGGAAGGAAAGCATCTAAAACTATCAGAGCGCATCTATAGATGCATCTATTTTTGTGTATAACAGTGTGTCTATAGATGCGGCTGTCTATGTCTATAAACAGGCTAGATGTGTCGATAGACGCGCCTATAGATGCGGTTTTAGACGTGCTCTCATACGCACTCTAACAGACGAACTATTCTAAAAAGTGAAAAAGGACATGCGCCCGACACAAAAGCATAACACTGATACCAAAATCATTCGTTTCTTGGATACGACAAAGGAAAATCCAAAGAGAGCAACTTCCAAAGAAGATCAACTGTAAAGAGACTTACCTTGGATATAGGTATGGAAGCTTCTTGTCCTTCTTCAAAGTTTCTTCTCTTCCTTGTTCACCCTTTTCTCCTGTAAGCCTGGAAGTAAGTGTGGGTGCCTTCCTCTTAAGTGTAAGCCTAGAAGTAAGTGTGGGTGCCTTCCTCTTAAGTGTCAGACTGTGGATTTGTTGATAACAAAGCAAGCAAGCCGCGTGAAGCTTATGTGAAGAAAAGCAAAGCAAGCACGCTAAAGGTAGATTTGAAAACCATGTCTATAGTCACATCTACAACCACGTCTATAAGCGCATCTATATGCATGTGTAATTCCACATCTAAATACACAAAGCAGACGATGTTTTAGATGCGCCTATAGACGTGCACCAAAGAACAGATAGACGCGGTTTTAGATGCACTTTAGACGTGCCAAAGAGTTTTAAAATTAAATATTTGAAGAAAAGCAAATATTTTTGGGTTGTTTGTTTGTAGGATTTCATCTTCAACAAGTAGCTCCAGTGAGGATGAATCCCTCCGTATCCACCATCGCGAAATGTGGTTGGAGCAAAAAATAGCAAAAAATCAAATGTATGCGTGATCGATGTCGAGGAAACATGTATCGTGCACGCAGGATTACACTCAATCACATCTCAAAGTATGGAGAATGGGATGCGACCATAAACATGGTAAGTGTTAAAGAGTTAAGGTTGATTGAGATACCTATGGGTGTTCATATGTTTGAGTTATGATCCTGTTTTAATTTGATACAGGATGTAGTGCCACACCCGCATATGTTGCCCTATGCTCGTTGTGAGGAGGCGAAGCGTCGGCAATATGAGGTGGGATCTTCAGGAGGGACCGTTGCGAATGCATGGAGTGATGGTGATAGTAGCCCTCCGCCATTACCTCATGAAGCCATGGAGGAGGAGGTGTTTGATGATATGGTACGGGATTTATATGTCCATCAATCCGAAGGGAGGGATGATAGCATGGAGTAAGATGATCTTTTTACCACAGCATCGACTCCACTGTTCGAGGGGTGCACATTCTCTATTCTATGTGCCTCCCTTGAGTTACTAAACTTGCAAACCATCTATGGATGGAGCAATGCAAGTTTGAATGCATTACTCAAGTAAGCTTTAAAGTCTATTTTGCAAACATGGTGAATTATGCTAGTGGGTCAATTACTCGAATGCTTTTCCTCATTTATGGTCTTCACGTGCAGGCTATTGTGTAAAATGCTTCCAAGGGATAATAAATTACCGACCTCAAGAGATATGGCAAGGCAACATGTGACCTCTCTTGGAGGATTAGATTACAAGCGCATCCATGCATGTGTCAACGATTGCATTCTGTTTTGTGGACTACATAAGGATGCGAGAGAGTGCCCTACTTGTGGAGAGGCAAGATATAGAGCAGATCTCAAAACTTTGGACGTGCCTCGTAAGGTTCTGCGACATTTTCCCATAATCCCTCGCATCCAACATATGTTCAAGTGCAAATCCATTGCAGAGCTCATGTCATGGCATTCCTCCCATCGATCAACCGATGGTAAGTGGAGAACTCCCGCAGACTCTCCTATCGGCGGAAGCATATTTAAGACACATGGCCAAGCTTCAAGGAAGAACCTAGGAGCTTGAGACTTGGATTGGGTATGGACAGTGTGAACCCATTTGGTCTCAAAAGCACTTCTTATAGTGTATGGCCAGTCATATTGGTGAATTATAATCTTCCACCCTCTATGGCTATTAAGAAAGGACATGTTATGCTATCCCTTCTAATTCTAGGGAAACATAAAGTCAAAAATCTTGATGTTTATTTGGAGCCTTTGATTGACGAGCTAGAGATACTTTAAAGAGGTATCGAGGTGCAAGATGTGAGCAGGCCTCCCTCATCATGAGACTTCAACTACAAAGCAGTCTTGATGTGGATGATGCATGACTTCCCAGGCTATGGTGAGTGTTCAGGTAAGCATTGCACTTCTAATTATGAATAGGCAAAGGATGTGGCACCCTAAACCCACCTTCAACTCTTAATTGCATCTATTGTTCAGGTCTCACTACATCGAGTTACCATGCATGTCCTGTTTGTGGTCCTTCGCTAGTTGCCTCACGGGCAGATGCATTTCCATGGGCAGATGCATATCAATGCTCCATGCAAGGTGTTCATATTGCTAATATGGTGTACTTTTTCATCTTCTATGTATGTGAGCTCAAAGGAAATAGATCCCACCACGCTTGAGAATGCTTGAGTTATGTCAGTGGAGGTGGTTTGTTTAGTGGAGGAGACATTTCCACGTTCTATTCTCACAAGCCAACTACATCTTATAGTGCATTTGGTGGATGAGATTACTGTATGCGGTACTATACATGCATGATGGTTGTTCTTCCTCGAGCGCTTCATGAAGACCTTGAAGGGCTTCGTGAGACAAAATGCAAGACTCGAAGGTAGCATGGCTGAGGGTTGGTTGGTACAAGAGTCACTTGTATATATTTCTGAGTTTCTTGTTGATGTGGATAGCTCTCTCCCACGACTATGGAGAGATGATGAAGACTTAAGGATGACCTCTATTGTGCCTCAAGGGAAAGCATGCAACAAAGTAATAGACATGGAGTTGCATAATAGTATCAACCTCTATTGCGTGCTTAATAGTGATGTGATGAAAAGATGGGTGACAAGATATGAGGATGCAAAGGCAAGAAGACAAGAAGAAAGGGCACTCTTTCATACACACCACGGATCTCGTTTGCCATACCCTCAGTATCTAAGAGCACTTCAAAGGATATTCATGTGGATTGGCTACTTGATGAAATGGAGAAAGTAGAGAAAGACAAGGGGATGCAATCACAATGGAAGAATGGGAGTATGCTAGGGGATGCATGAGCAAGGTCGGTATATAGAATGTTATGCATAAGTTAGGAGCTATTAATAATTTAGATTGCTTATTTATTTAATTTTTCCTTGGTGTAGTGTACTATGTTCAATGCTATATGGTGTGAGGGCAAGCATTTTTAAACACAACGGATCGATGATAAGAGAAACACACAAGATTGCGGCATCATTGCTAGCTTTGAGGGAGCCAATGGAGCCATGGATGATTATTGTGGCATAATCCAAGATATTATTAAGCTTGACTTTCGACGCTTCTTTGTGTATGTTTTGGATGTAAAGTGGTTTAAGGATGTGGTGGAAAGAGGCCCTAATGCAACAATGAAACGCCATGCAAGTGGCTTTGTAACTATTGACTCCACAAAGTTTTGGCAAAGTAGGAAGGACACACTAGTACTATCGCAACAATGTGAACAGGTACTATGCACACATATAAAAATACTCGCTTTTAAATATTTGATACCTTCTCGATGCAAGGAAAATAACATGATTGTATTTGTGTTTGAATTAGGTTGTCTATCAACCAATGGTGGATAATAATAGATGGTGGCATGTCATACCTATTACACCACGTTCCAAAGTGATGTATAGTACATTTACTAATATGGAGCGTATAGAGGATGATCATGGCCATGGAGGTGATGATGACCGTGATACAAGAGAGGAGGATGATCATGAGATAGGAGATATAGAAATTGAGTCCATTACCCGTGAGGACGAGCCTACCATTGGTGATGCTGATTTCGATGAGCACATGAGTAGCACAAGTAGTAGTGGGTTGAATGTATTTGTAGATCTAAACACTTGTTTGGATTTTGAAGTAGATAGTTTGGCAAGGATTGATCTCATTGAGGATGAGATCAAACCATAGCCCATCATTGATATTGGCAAAACTACATATTGTCTCATTCTCCTCACATCACTTAATTCTTGTATATGTGGGCTTGCAAAAAAGCATTGTTGTTTTTGTTAAAATTATGTGCTTTGGTAATCATGGGCAATGTTTGGAAAGTAGTGATGTACACCAAAATCTCACTTTCTGTATTCTCTATTTAGCGTCTAAATATGCATCTAAATACGCATCTAATTCTCAGTGTAGACGTGCAAATAGACGTGCAAATAGATGCGCTGATAAATGCAATGTTAGACGGGCCCATATTTTCTCAGTGTAGATGTGCTAATAGACGTGTTAATACACATGCAAATAGACGAGCTATTAGATGTGCTATTAGATGCGCTCATAATTTCTCTATTCAAGCAAACGCCTATAGATGCACTTGCTATTTTGCGCATTTATCAAGCACGTCTATAGTTGCTTTGTGTTGTTGTGTCGTTTGAGCAATTTTGTATCACCCCTTTCACAAGGGAAATTTTGTAACAAACAAGGTTTGAGAGTTATATCTTGCTTGTGTGCTTGTAAACATTCTTTTGTAATTACAAAAAAAAAAAAAGTGGGGAAAAACAGGGCTTGATGTGGCGCTATTTAGCCCCACTAATGTTTTTTTTAAGTTTTTGCTAAGTGTCTCTATATAGCCACGCCTTACCAATGTCGCTATATAGCAACGTTTACCAGAGTTGCTATATAGCAACGCTTGTATAGCGACATTTATTTTTCGATGCTAATAGCAATGCTTGTATAGCCTGGGGCGCCAACTCAATATGTAATATTCACAAAGCTCCTCCAAAATATAGGGTATGCGGGGACAAGGTCCATATATAATATGTATGGATCTCCTTTAAAAAATTTAAATATGCAAGGGAAAAATATGAAATTTTCATGTCCCCTCACCCACAAAATATAAGGTATATACCTTGAAAAATATGTAAGATTTTAAGATTTGTACATATTTTTCATAATATGTGAGGCCCAAGGGGGGGGGCTTTTGAATCAGGGTATGTGAAGCCTGTCAATTTGGAAAATAGGCAAGGAAACCATTTCCTAGACATGTTCAAGAGAGTAAGAGGCCATTGGAATTAATCCACTCTGATGTATGAGGAGACACAACTAGCAACCCTTAGAATCTTAATCATCTGGTAGTGAACTTATGCAATCATGTTCATCACGTACAATTCATCTATAAGTAAGAAGGCTCTTAGCTCTTTGATTGGAAGGATTAAGAGCTCTCTCCTCCTCTATATAGTATGTAATGATGATAGGGGATACTATAATCATAAGAGAGAGCAAATACACTTGTAAGGGCTATTTTCGCATTGTGTATAATAATATTATTGTAGTAGCAAGCACAGTAAGAGTGCATTTTGATTTCAAAATCCTAGCAATATGTATTAATAGTAAGAGTGCATTTTGATTTTGAAATCCTAGCAATATGTATAATTAGTTGAAATTTTGATAGAAAAGTAGATTTTTGTTACACATTTCAATTTGGGTGCACCAAGACCACTCCAACACAAAGCACCCATAGACACGCACACAGATGCGTTTCCTTAACTAAAAAAAAACTTACAAGTGTGTCTATTTACATGTTTATAAGTGCATCTATATAATAGACAGATGCGCTTTTAGATGCCCTATAGAAAAAAAAAACAGAAAGATGCATACATAGACGCGCTTATAAATGCTCTACAAAATCTTTTTTTAAAATAAAAGCAGAATTTTGTGTGGTTGAATAGAATGCTGTGTATGTTGTGTATGCTATGTGGTTACAAGAATCCCATTTCCACATTGTGCAATTCAATTCTTATAGCCAACCGCATTTTAATTAGCACGATTCCAAGCACGTATGTAGCTAACGATTACAATTCCGAATAAAACATTATAACTCCAAAACGTTTAGTTCACAAGGCATTCATTGATAGAACATTACACAAGGAAATTGAAAGAAAAAAAAATAAAAGGAGTGTAATTAATTCATAGCCCAAAAAGTGCTTGTATGTACATATAGCACAAAGCCAAGCCACGTCCTATGGCTTCAAGTACAAAAAATAAGAGGAGTGTATATACAAGAGAGGCACAAAGCCAAGCCAATGGCTTCAAGTACAAAAAAGAGTAGCTAGCACTACTTCTACGACTAATCTAAGTTCTCTACATCCTTGCTCCCTTCTTCATGTCCTTCTTTGCTCCCTTCTTCCTCATCTTCTTCCTCCTAATCAGCCCTAGGGCCCTGTAAATAAGGGACAACATGTATCAATGTATGAAAAATAAAATCTTTATTTACAATATTGACATTATTTAATTACTTTTAAATACCTAGGGGGGTGCTCCAATAGCTTGGATATACTGTTCCTCAATAATCAACCCGTCATCATAGAAGTGCCTCCATGTATCTCCTCTGCGATGGTGGTGGTGGTAGGCTATCTCGACAGGAGTAGGGTACCTGCCCACATGCCTCCCTTGAGTTACTAAACTTGCAGACCATTTATGGATGGAGCAATGCAAGTTTAAATGCATCACTCAAGTAAGCTTTAAAGTCTATTTTGCAAACATGGTGAATTATGCTAGTGGGTCAATTACTCGAATGCTTTTTCTCATTTATGGTCTTCACGTGCAGGCTAGTGTGTAAAATTCTTCCAAGGGAGAATAAATTACTGACCTCAATAGATATGGTAAGGCAACATGTGACCTCTCTTGGAGGATTAGATTACAAGTGCATCCATGCATGCATCAACAATTGCATTCTATTTTGTGGACCACATAAGGATGCAAGAATGCCCTACTTGTGGAGAGGCAAGATATAGAACAGATCTCAAAACTTTAGATGTGCCTCCTAAGGTTTTGCGACATTTTCCTATAATCCCTCGCATCCAACATATGTTTAAGTGCAAATCCCTTGCAGAGCTCATGTGATGGGCATTCCTCCTATCGATCAACTGATGGCAAGTGGAGAAACCCCACAGACACTCCTGCGTGGAAGCATATTGAAGACACATGGCCAAGCTTCAAGGAAGAACCTAGGAACTTGAGACTTGGATTGGGTATGGATGGTGTGAACCCATGGTCTCAAATGCACCTCTTACCGCTATGGCCAGTGATATTGGTGAATTTTAATCTTCCACCCTCTATGGCGACGATTAAGAAAGGACATGTTATGTTATGCCTTCTAATTCTAGGAAAACATAAAGTCAAAAATCCTGATGTTTATTTGGAGCCTTTGATTGATGAGCTAGAGATACTTTGGAGAGGTATCGAGGTGCATGATGTGAGCAACCTCCCTCGTCACAAGACTTCAACTACAAAGCACTCTTGATGTGGATGATGCATGACTTCCCAGGCTATGGCGAGTGTTCAGGTAAGAATTGAACTTTTAATTATGAGTAGGTAATCGATGTGGCACCATGAACCCACCTTGAACTCTTAATTGCATCTATTGTTCAGGTCTCACTACATCGGGTTACGATGCATGTCCTGTTTGTGGTCCTTCGCTAGTTTTCTCATGGCTAGATGCATTGAATAAGGTCATCTATGACAATCACCATCGATTTCTCCCACTTGATCATCCTAGATATGTCGCCCCTTGGAATGAAGTCCCCCCACAATCACTCACTACAGGAGATTGGATGAGAATTTGGGATGGTTCCACGACTCCTCCACCACTTAGCATGAGCCAGTAAGGGTTTGTAACTATTGTGTGCTATATTGAACGAAAATAAAGATTGCACACTAACACCAGCTTTTATTTAAATACTCCATCTTTTATTGACTACCATATTGGTCCCACCTCAAGATCAATCACCTACTTGATCCCATGCATATCTTCAAGAATGTGGCATCTACCATTTAGGAACATTTGAATGGGACACGAGATTCTGTAGGCATAAGGGAGCCACAGGGAGGATGCATGAAGCTTGGCCACAAGAGAGGCCAAATGGGTGTGTCTTTTTACCTCATGCACCATGGAGGTTATCAAAGCTAGAGATGGTGGCGGTGAAACGAGCTATCACTACAATTCATACTCCCACTAGATGCATGAGGTGTTTGAAGGGGGCCTTCACAAAGAGCAAGAAAGAGGTGTAGAGCAATTATATGGCTTGAAATCTCATAATTGGCACAAGATGCTTCAAGTAAGTATTTTATATGCATAATATCTTTTTCGTGTGTTCAATTCATACTACCTACTAGCATTTCTCATAGTGCATCGAAGGACATGGAGAATTAGATTTAGAAGATGGGTGAGCTCGTGAGGTACTTTACAGGGTACAAAATGTGAAGCATATCAATGGTCCATGCAAGGTTTTCATATTGCTAATATGGTGTACTTTTCCTTTCTAGGCATGTGAGCTCAAAGGAAATAGATCCCACCACACTTGAGAATGCTCGAGTTATGTTAGTGGAGGTGGTTTCTTTAGTGGAGGAGACCTTTCCACGCTCTATTCTCACAAGCCAACTACATCTCATAGTGCATTTGGTGGATGAGATTGCTATATGTGGCACTATACATGCATGATGGTTGTTCTTCCTCAAGCGCTTCATGAAGACCTTGAAGGGTTTTGTGGGACAAAATGCAAGGCCCGAAGGTAGCATGGTTGAGGGTTGGTTGGTACAAGAGTCACTTGTATATATTTCTGAGTTTCTTGTTGATGTGGATAGCTCTCTCCCACGACTATGGAGAGATGATGAAGGATGACCTCTATTGTGCCTCAAGGAAAAGGACAAGGAGAAAGGGCCCTCTTTCGTACACACCATGCATCTTGTGTGCCATTCCCTCAGCATCTAAGAGCACTTCCAAAGAAAATTCATGTGGATTGGCTACTTGACAAAATGGAGAGAGAAGAGAGACAAGGGGATGTATATCACAATGGAAGAATGGGAGTATGCTAGGGGATGCATGAGCAAGGTCAATATATAGAATGTTATGCATAAGTTCGGAGCTTTTAACAATTTAGATTGCTTATCTAATTGATTTTGTCTTGGTGTAGTGTACTATGTTCAATTTTATATAGTGTGAGGGCAAGCATTTTCAGAGACAACGGATTGATGATAAGAGAAACACACAAGATTGAGGCATCATTGCTATAGCTTTGAGGGAGCCAATGGAGCCATGGATGATTATTGTGACATAATCCAAGATATTATTAAGCTTGACTTTCGATGCTTCTTTGTGTATGTTTTGGATGCCAAGTGGTTTAAGGATGTGGTGGAAAGAGGCCCTAATGTAGCAATCAAACGCCATGCAAGTGGCTTTGTAACCATTGGCTCCACAAAGTTTTGGCAAAGTAAGAAGGACACACTAGTACTACCACAACAATGTGAACACACTAGTACACACATATAAAAATACTCACTTTTAAATGTTTGATACCTTCGATGCAAGGAAAATAACATGATTGTATTTGTGTTTGAATTAGGTTGTCTATCAACCAATGGTGGATGATAATGGGTGGTGGCATGTCATACCTATTACACCACGTTCCAAAGTGATGTATAGTACATTTACTAATATGGAGCGTACGGAAGATGATCATGGCCATGTAGGTGGTAATGGCTGTGATACAAGAGAGAAGGATGATCATGAGATAGGAGATATAGATATTGAGTCTATTACCCGTGAGGATGAGCCTACCATTGGTGATGCTGATTTCGATGAGCACATGAGAGCACAAGTAGTAGTGGGCTGAATTTATTTGTAGATCTCAACATTGGTTTGAATTTTGAAGTAGATAGGTTGGCAAGGGTTGATCTCATTGAGGATGAGATCAAACCATAGCCCATCATTGATATTGGCAAGACTATTTTACATATTGTCTCATTCTCCTCACCTCACTTAATTTTTGTATATGTGGGTTCGCCAAAAAGCATTGATATTTTTATTAAAATTATGTGCTTTGGTAATCATGGGCAATGTTTGGAAAGCAGTGATGCACATTTATCAACTTGCACGAAAATACCACTTTTTATATTCTCGATTCTATGTTTATAAAGGCATCTAAATCCGTGTCTAATTCACAGTGCAGAGGCATGAATAGATGCGCTAATAGATGCACTATTAGATGCGCAAATAGACACGCCCATATTTTCACTATTCTAGCTATGCCTATAGATGCACCTACTATTTTGCGCATCTATCAAGAGCGTCTATAGTTGCTTTGTCTTGTTATGAGGCGTACTCTTACCGACACACATACTGACATGAATTACATTGTACATTTTTTTCTCAAACTCCAAAAACGTCTTATGAGCATTGGTATGCTCTTTGAAATGAGCACATCACTCCATATCCCTACATTCCCAAATTACTAATATACACATTAGTGACATCATCGATAAATACCGATGCTATTAATAATATTTCAAAAAAAATTATGGGACAAAATGGGATGAAAAACTTAGGCCCATTCTAGCCCCACTATAATCATAATTTCCTTCAAAAGAGGGTGGAACAAAAATGAATACAAGATGGCTTGGCCTGGCTATGTACAAGATGGCAAAATGGCTGAAAAGATGGCTATATACAAGATGTATCTATGGCAATCTACTGATCCGACAGGTTGACGTCCCCCTCATCATCATCCTCCTCCTCCGCTGGATCCTCGGATGCAGGATGTCCGGTTCGGATCCCAATCCCTCACCTATGTCCTCGCTTACACCCTAAGAATGTTGCATGTAACAATTTAGAAAATATATTTACATCTTGATATTTGAAATGGAAATAAATTAAAGATGATTGAGAGCAAGATAAGAGGATTGAAGACTAAATCGCATGCCGCGTACCATTGCCATCCAATTGATTGGGTGGCCTGCACCCTCCATCTTATGAAAAAGCTCTAAGCTTCCCTATGTCTAGCAAATATTCATTTCTTCTTCAGTCAGCCAACACTCAATCACCCCTTTCTTTTGGATCCAAATTAAAAAAACACTATTAGATAAATTAGTGTATGATTGAGCAAAACAATGTATTCAAATTTTAAGAAAATTATACAAATATGTAGCAGAAACACTTACAATATAGTGCACCATTTTACTTCTCCCACCACTCCCGAGATGAGAAGTACCTTTATTTCGTAGGTGATGACGAGCCACTCTTTTTTTCTTTTTCCACTTATCTGGCTCCTCAACGAACTCCATCACATCCCACTCCCAATCATCATCATGTATACCATTGGGCTTTTCCTTTCCCTCCCTCACTACATCATGTAGCTCTAATCAATGATGCTTCAACACTTCACCCAATCGCTCGATGAAGCATCCACTTTCGAGAGAACTCGCGACCTTATGGTACAAGAAAGTAGTGATGGAGTTGATCTATCAAATAGTCTTTGGAGTTTTGTGGCTGATTTGTCCAGGGATCTAGAATATTACAGTCAAAGACCATGTTCATGAGCTATCTCATCCGAGTCACAACTCTATCACCTCTCTAATCCATGATAAGCTCTTTTGCTTGATCCAAATCATATGCTAATGGTATACAATGGAGCCTAGAATAGCATGGGAGGAGCTATGGTATCAAGTGATGGGATGTATCTGTAGGTGTGGAAATGGATCATGTAGTGGAGGGGTACTAGATCCAGACACAGCTTGTCAAGATGAGGGGGGGTCATATGTGCGGACTGTACTACATCATGGATGTTTTTATAGAAGCTATATAAAATCTTGGCAAAAGTTTATTGAGCACATTTTTTATGTTTCACAATATTAATGGAATATAGTACACTTTTATATATTTTCTATTGAATTTTAAAGTAAAAAATGTAAATCTTGGAGAAACTTTAAATTTTATTGCATAAAAGTTTCAAATCTTGGCGAATATTTTAAGCGTTTATTTTTATTAGGGCATACAAACTTTCGACACCAATATAAAATTTTAGCTTCTTAACGAATCTAACTTGAACAAATCATCCATTTACTGCATCCTCATCTACATTATCTCTGCAACATCATCTTGATCTACGACGATGCACATGTTGACATCGGCTCCCCAATTGGCGATGCTTGACTACTGCGAGCCAATGATGTCTAACTACAAGCAGGCAAGCTGTTAGGCACACGAGGCAGCCTACTATAGGAACTCAATGGAGAGGGCCAAGTGGAAGTATGCGGGCAAGCTAACCCTATAGCTACATAGCCAAGTCTTGCTGCTTCGAGCTCATGCTTGCTATAAAGTTAATGATCTTTTGTGGACTCATATGATCTGCCCATAAATAGATGGATTAGCTACTCTCTAGTCTAGAAGATGTACGACTCAACATAGCTATTGCGACACAAACAAAATAAGAAAAAATCTTGAATTATATGTGAAATCCATTAGCAAAGAGAAAAGTAAGAAAAGAATAGGGAAAGGAATGTCTATATGCCCTTGCTCCTAAAGAGGACCCCTCAATAGCCATATTGAAAATTGCATATTTTAATGTTTAATTGTATTTTTCTAGATGTATTTCCTCTTCTAAATGTATTTCCTTGCAACCATCGTGCTAGTTCTTGGAGCTGTTTTAGTGCTACTTGCAGTTAATCCTAAACCAAGAAAAATGTATTTCCACGTGCATTGGTTGCAATAAAGCCTAAACAAGGGCAAGAGCATGCCATTTGTGCTTCTTTAGATCCACTTTCACCACCGAAGTCACAACAACAACAATTTCTATGATAATAGTATTCTATTAAAGTTGAAACAAAAGAGTTACATCCGTAGAAAAAGTTGAACAAAAGAGATTACATCCAAAGAGGATAACAACTTAGTCTCACTATTGAGAGCCTCATTGAGTGGATTTATTGAGCATTACAAATTTTAGTTGTCAGGCAACAATACTAGAGATTACATCCAAAGAAAAAGTTGAACAAAAGAGATTACAGATTAGAACTCAGTCCACTTGTGAGAGCTTGATTGAGCATCCTTATTGAGCATTACAAAGGCTTATTGATAGGCAACAATACTACTATGGAAGTGAAAAGAATTGAGTACATCACTTTGTTATAATATTCGCAGAGGCCAGCAAGCATGGAGTCCAACTTGCTACATCTCATACAAGTTTGACTTTTGGGAAGCCGATGAAGCCATCTCATACAAGTTTGACTTTTTATGCAAGAGTACTCTCGTCATTTCTACCCCCTTTGATGAAGACATGGAGATTTTTGATGGAGGCTCCGAAGATTGTGCACAAGTAGAGGCATCATCAAAGGGGGTAGAAATGACGAGAGTACTCTTGCATAAAAATACTTAGCCCTTCATCAACATCTATAGGGTATCCGTAGAACACAACTAAAATGAGGCCAGTTGTGTGCATCTCAGGTAAGTTGGTGATGTGGATATTTTTGTGGAGCCGATCGTGAGCCCAAATGCACACGTATAGGCATATTAGGGGAGAATGGGGTCTCAAAAGGGCCTCTTAAGGAATGGGTTAGTGAAAGATTATTTTTTGTAATACTAAATCCTACATGTAGGGGTCATAAAGGAGGACAAGGTGGTTTTGGTGGATTGTACATGGTTTTGCATTGCTATTATGGTCAAGGATCCACCAAATGACAAAATAATATTACTTTATATTTTATGTGGTAGAGAGAGGTGTCACCATTGGCTTGGTAGCCTGGTGGTCAAGGCTCATTGATGACCCACATATGGTCATGGGTTCCATTCCTAGCAAGCACGTTAGGTGCCCTCCTTTTTTGGTGGATGGGGTATGTGAGATGTGCCACATGGCAGTTGCATGGGGATGCCTCATTGTTCTGGTCCTTGCTTTGGGAGCGTGGTGCCACATGTCACCTCTGTGGGATTTCTCCCTTCCTCCCACTTGTAAGTCCACTTGCCAAGCATTAAATGACCTTTTGACTTCTGCATGGGCGTAATTTTTAAATTTCTCATCCATGTGGAAGCACATGCTTCATCCTCCCACAACTTGGTGGTTTTCTCCTCAAAATCCATGGTTTTCCAATTGAAACCATGGTTTTTACTCAGAATCCATGGTTTTTCCTCAAAATCCATGGTTTTCTCCTCAGAATCCATGGTTTTTCCAATTGAAACCACCTATTCCCTTGGGAATTTATTATGCATATGCCACCTCAACATACCATTGCCCCACACTTTTAACCATTCTCATTTCGATAATCCCATGAAACTAGGAGACACCAATCGGAGGCCCTTTTGATATGGTCCCATTTCTCCCCTAAATGATCTCGTCTTGTAGTAGAAAGCAGACAAGATTACTTTGTGGCAAGGGGGACTAAAATTGGGGCTAAGATTACACAGTCTATCCAAATAATCATGAATTAGCGAGCTACTGATTCCCTTGAGGTGCATTGTCTTATAACCAAGAGTCATGACACATACAAAGAAAAGTACACCCTTGAAATGGTGACAAATACTAGAGTCAAGGGAAAGCAAAGATGGGTAAGAAATCAACTTCATGTAAATGTGCATGTAACTCAATAAGGTTGACATTCATGATTTTCACTTAACCAATTCTAGATATCTTTGCAACACCACAATTGACATCATCAAACAGAAGCTTACCTCAAAGAATTGCATTGATGAAGATGGACCCTCACAAGCAACATTAGGATTGCATGGGAATGTGGATAACACAATTGTTGATTGTGTCGAGGAGGATGGATCATCACCTTCATCTCTTAATGATCATGATGTTCATGTAAGGAATGCAGGGGTGTGGATCATCTCCTTCATCTCTTAATGATCATGTTCATATAAGGAATGCAGGGGTGTGGATATAGATGATGAATGCAATACATGATGATTACGAAGATCTTTTATATGATTCTTGGACTAGAAATAAACAAAAAATATTACTTTTAGAGAATGCATATTTGCTTCTTTCTTTTTTATTTTAACAATGTATTACAAAAAATTGATGTTCTTTCCTGTTGAGCGGAAGTGCTCCCTTTAGGTCTTCATTGTGAATCTGGCTAGATTAAGGGAAACCGGATTACAAAATGTGCCTGTCTTTCTTGAGAACCCTTGGAGGTGATATATGGTCTCATTGACTCCCAAGCCTATCGCATTTCCTTCCAAAGTTCAAAACCTTTAGCAGCACAGGGTTCCCTACCCAAGAGAGCTACTCCAAAAGGTATTCCCACACCTCTTCCTAAATTGTAGACTATCCATAACTCTATGGGATACAATATAGCAACTCCTAGCCCGATTCTCGTTTAGTTATGCCTATTTGCTGCTGGGTGATAGTACTAGCAGAGTCCCCCTAATTGGAACGTTATCCATGCCTCTGCGTTGTGGTCCATTTGGTTTACTCGATGTGCAAAAGTATTTAACAATAATCATGTGGATGCTACTGACCTTTTTCTAAATTGAAACCAGGAGCAAAGTGACAATTTGCAAAGAATTCTCCAAACTCAGACCCAACTTCAAGTGTACGTTAAGAAAGAAGACAACTTGGCAAAAGAAGAGAGCATGTTGTTGGCACAACTTCACACTTTGGCAAAGATTGAGGAGAAAGAAAGAGAAGGGATGTGAATTCAAGGGAAAAACTCCACGGCACCCCAAGGACCACAGCCTTTCGCCCTCACCCCTGATCCCATCCACTCCCCCCTCAAACCCATTGTGGCACATCCACGTGTTCCTGCCTTGCCCATGCCTGCCACAAGTACCTAAGAACCGCTTATGCCCTCCTTACAATCTCAGAAGACTGCTGCTCCCCTAGAGCCCCAAAAAGCCTCACCACTGCAACCCATCTTCAAGAGATGCATCTTGTAACAGCAGACCCTGCAAGCACCTCATTTAAATTGTGTAACAAGAATATGTCAAGAGAACTCTTTCTCGAGTCCCTCCAGTGACCCAAGAGAGTGCTTCTTGAGATGGGATAGAAATGCAAGTGCTCTTGCCCATACATGCATATTTCGGGTACCGTAGTCATCAAGGTTGTTACTCTGTCATTCCAAAGGATGAAACGGGTTGACAGCTTAACTTTCTAGTTCAGTGCGACTCCCCTTGTTACTTCTCCCCAATATGGGGCAGAGAACTTTTGATGTAAAACTTGTTAGATATCAATGCTCCACTCTCGTGTAACTACGCGGGAACCAGCTAACTCTGCTTGTAAGGCCCCCATATGAGGAGAAGGCATTTGAGTAGCTCGGTTATCTAGTAGGTCCTTGTTTGGACACCAAATGGGGGCCATGTGTGGCTTGATGGCTGGACGGAGTTGGCACGCTGCCAACTAGGCTACATGCAAGTGCTGGAAGGTATCCCATGATTGACCGCATTGAGGGTAGATGGAGCATTTCTCGAGGCAGCCCACTCTCGGGCTGCAGGGCCCGTTTGGAGCTCCAGATGATCCCGAATGGCTATGGGCCGAACGGAGACCGTACATTAGTTGCTCTATTTAGCGCATCGGTTCTATCATGTGGTCGGTGGCCTATTTCGAGACCGATCCCCAATCGACCGTTTTGGGTAGACTGGGTCGGTCACCCAATTGAGCCTAACCGGCTACGACTAGTGGCTATATAAGAGCAAGCCCATGAAGCCCATTTCATCACTAGCTACAGCAACCCTGATTCCTTAGCATCCAGCCTCCGTCTTCTACTGTTTCCAGCTTGCCATCGAAGCTTCTTTCATAGGAGCGCACGGTTGGGGGGCAGCGCCATCTATTGTATCAGTTCTATAGTAATCAAATTTTTTATTCTCCATAATATCTGCTTTTCTCTCTTGCGTATGAGATCCTATTATGTGTTGAGCACAGACGTATTGTTTTCTTACATGGTATCAGAGCCTAGACTCTAGCAAGAAGATTTTGTAGTGTGTTTCTGTTTGCAAGCAGATTGTGAGAGATGGCCCAGCCCACAAGACTGCGAATCCCACCGTTTGGCAAAAGTGAAAAGTTGGACGGCTCTAACTATCCACTCTAGAAGTTCAAGATGAAGACCATCCTAAGCGCATACGAGCTTTGGGATATTGCTACTGGGGTGGACGTGAAGCCAGTTGTGAGACCGGATCCAGCCAATGCAGGACCACAGATAGTACCAACTATGGATGAGATTCTCGTGTGGACAAGAAGAAATGCAGATGCATTGTGTTCTATTGTCTGCAGTGTAAGTGATTCAACATGTCACCATAGCGGAGGCATGGATGGTCTTGAAAAATCAGTACGAGACCACGAATCAAACACGGATTTAGAATCTAGAGACTCAACTCACGAACGAGAAATTGTCTAAGTCTGAAGCGACAGAGAAGTTCATCACCAGGGTGAAGAATATGCGCGATCAGATGACTGCGATTGGCATCACCATCACCAGCGAGAATCTAGCACGAAGGTGCATACGGATTCTCCCACCAAAGTACAACGGTCTTGTTATGGCGCTGAATACGCAGAACAGAAATCCGCCCCTCAACTTTGAGGATTTCAGTGCGATGCTTCCGAGGAGGAGATGCGTCAAAAGATGAGGACTGGAGAAGATTCGGCTTTCTATGCTGGGATCAAAGAAAGGTAAGGGTAAGGACTCTGGTAACCCATCTTCTTCTGATGATAAAAAGAGAAAGAAGAAGATCAAGTGCTTCTATTGCAAAAAGGCAGGGCACAAACAGAATGAGTGCCGGAAGAAGATTGCAGATGCGAAGAACAGAGTAAAGAAAGAGTCCAGCAACATCGCATAGGCAGTACTAGTAGAGCTGTTCGTAGCAATTGAGGAGATCTTCACTACTATTGAATACTAAATTGATACGATGCCAAATTCTTCTCGGCTTTCATCACTATCCTTCACTCTCATAAGCTTCCTTCGAGCCTTTGATATAGTATGGCCATAATCATTTCCAAAGATCTCCCCATTTGCAGCCTTCCCTTGATTATTGAAGGAAGCCAACCAAGGAAAAAATTAGGGGCAAATTTTAGCCACTATATTGTGTTTTTAGAGGATGAGTTTGGGAATATTCTTGGATTCATCTAGGTATAAGCTTTTTAGTAGCATTGCAATGCACACATCTTCATCCATGTTTATCTTAACACCTAAGAGTTGAGTAGTTAAGCTTTTCATATGATTTAAATGAATAGCACGAGAATCAAGCTTTCATAGTTGTATGTGGAGGCTTATTGTGGAGTTCTTGGCTTAACTTCCAAAAAGTCTTTGTAACTCTTCCCATGCCTCAAAAGGTGTGTCTGTACCTGCGGATGAACCTTGGATTATTGACAGTGGTGCATCGCGCCACATGACCAGTCGAAAGGATTGGTATACCTCTCTACAGCCGGTAGGGAATGACGTCCTGGTAGCAGTCGGCAATGATGCAAAATGTCCAGCAAAAGGAAAAGGTACGATTGCTCTCAATTCAGATGGAGTTGTAAAGCAGTTGTCCGATGTTCTTCATGTGATAGATATCGAGAGGAACTTGTTTGTTTCTGCGATTACGGATCGGGACCTCAATAATCAATTCGATAAGAATGGTGCATAGATTCTGGATCTTCAAGGGAAGGTCGTTGGTAAAGTACATGGCACAACAACATCTACGAACTCTCAGCTTTCAGTGCTCGAACCGATGTGAAGAACACTAAGCTGTGGCATGAGAGGTTTGGTCATCTAAACCTTAGTTCTTTGAAGGAGATGCATAAAAGTGGAATGATTGCAAACCTACCAGAAATTACAGATCTGCTCGATGTATGTGAAGCTTGCATGATGGGCAAGCAACATCGGCAGCCCTTTCCTAAAGAGGCCAGCAGGGCAAAGGCTCCTCTAGACCTCATTCACACGGACCTCTGCAGAAAGATGGAGACAGAAGCTTTGGGTGGTTCCTACTACTTCATGACGCTGATCGACGACTACAGTAGAAGGATATGGATATGCTTCCTGAAGACTAAAGACGAGGCTTTTAGTAAGTTCAAGGAATGGCATGTCATGGTCGAGAAAGAAACGGGGAGGAAGGTGAAGAAATTCATATCAGACAGAGGTGGAGAGTTCACATCAACTGAATTTAAAAGTTACTACAAAAGTCACAGGATCAAGAGGCAGAAACCCCCGCCACATACATCACAGCAAAATGGAGTAGCACAACGCAAGATGCGCGCCATCTGTGAAATGGGCAGGAGTATGATGAAAGGGAAAGATTTGCCAAAGACTTTCTTGGCTGAAGCATGCAACACGGCAGTTTACATTCTAAATCGTAGCTACACGAAGGCTATGAACGGGATGACTCCACTGTAGGTCTTTTCTGGTAAGAAACCTTCAGCTGCACATTTCAGAGTTTTTAGATGTGACTGTTTTGTGCATGTCCCTGATGCTAATAGGACCAAATGGGAACCGAAGAGCCGGAAGTCTTTTGGGTAGTTTGATTTACTTGTGCAACACACAGCCGAACATCAGCTTTGCGACTGGAGTACTAAGTAGGTTTTCCAATCAGCCCCGAGAGAACCATTGGAGGGCAGGGATGTGGGTGCTGAAATACATCAAAGACACAATTGATTATGGCATAGGTTAGTTGCTCTATTTTGCGCACCAGTTCTATCGTGTGGTCGGTGGCCTATTTCGGGACTGACCCCCAGTCGGCCGTTTTGGGCAAACTGGGTCGGTCACCCAATTGAGCCTAATCGACTACAATTGGTGGCTATATAAGAGCAAGCTCGTGAAGCCCATTTCATCACTGGCTATAGCAACCCTGATTCCTTAGCATCCAGCCTCTGTCTTCTACTGTTTCCAGCTCGCCATCGAAGCTTCTTTCACAGGAGAGCACGGCTGGGAGGCAGTTCTACAGTAATCAAATTTTTGATTCTCCATACTATCTGCTTTTCTCTCTTGCATACGAAATCCTATTATCTGTTGAGCACAGACGTTGTATTGTTTTCTTACAAAACTGACTTTCTAATATAAACCCGCATTTTTGGGAAAAAAATGATGTCGTTTTAACTTTTTCCCATGTGCATACCATGGTTCAATAGAAAATGTGCTAATTTTAATTTTACTTTTCAAAGTGAGAAAATAAAAAACTTACCTTTTTTTGTTGGGACTTATGATAGGAAGCCATGTTTCCTAAAATGGCACTTCTTTAATGGTATGAAGATGAATTAGAATATTCGCTTTTGCATAATAGTTCTCACTTCATCTACAAGAGTCTTCTTTAATTTCAAGACGCTTCCCTGCATCTTCTATTTTTGCTTCCATCTCTCTTCTTGCTTCCAACCCCATTCTTTTAAGGTGTAATATTCAAGAATAAACTCCCACCCACCATCATGCTATATATTTGGATAGAACTACCAACACAACCATATTTGAAAAGTCAACAGGTGAAGAGGAAAAGGAGAATATTGGCACATCGTTCAAGATGTTGCATGTTTATTTTTAAATAGTCAAGGGTGAACTCAAACATATGTACACAACAAGGACATAGTTGGATCCATCCTTGTCCATTCCACAAATCATAACTCATTGAATGAGCATATTTATGCTCATCTTCTATCCAACAATTGTTCCATAGTAGGAGGCTGATTTCTTGCTTCAAAACAAAACAAGTATCTTTTAGTGGCATTGGGGAATTGACACGAGGGGAGAAAGCTTGCAATTACATATGTGTGTATGTATGTACATATAGACATGCACAAATGAAAAGATACATATGTACATGTGTGTGTGTGCGCACGCACATGCACATGCATGTGCATGTATGTGTGCATGCATGTGCATGTGCGCATGTGTACACACACACACACACACACACACACACAACACAACATGACACAACACAACCTACATGCACACATACATGATTATATACATAAAAGGTAGCCTAAACTTTGATCAAGCCAACATAATTAGCTAAAAAATAGGCTATAAATCTTATATCAAGACAAAATATACAACAATGAGCGATTGCCTTACCAAAAAAAGATTAGTTGAAGTCATAACTACTAATGTAGTGTGCTTGTTGAGTCTATAATGAAGCTTCCTCAATAGTATATATGCTTCATCAAAAGACATAGCAAGCGTATTACATGGCTCATAATTGTGGTCTTTAAAGGGGCATAACCAAGTCTCCTCGAATCTTTTAAGTGACTTGGCTTTTTTAGTAGTAATAATAATAATAAACAAGTCTCCTCCAGACTTATAAGTGGAATGATGTTCTTGTTGTGTAAAGTAACGATGACAAAGTTGGACTTAAGGTTAGGGAGTATTTTGGGAGTAAGCTCCTCTTTCGCTCCACAGTCTTAGCTCAGTATGGCTTACACCCCATAAGTCCATCCGTTGACACTGGGCCTTCGCCAACAACTGCACCCACAATTTCACTAGACACAATGTCATCTCCAATTAACACTTGTTCTGCCTGAGTTTGATGAAGACCCGACCAGCAGCACTGTAGAACATCAAAGCCCCCTACATGCTCCCATTGATGACTTGGACCTTATAGATAGTATTAAGAAATTGGACCCCCTCTTGGTTTCACAAATGGGTTAGCCAGCCTCTCCATCGGATCCACCTGATGAAGACCCTAAAGCCCAAAAACTTTTGCGATGCTTCATTGACACTGTCACTTGCCTCGTTAGATGATGACATGATAGCTGACACAAGAGTTGACTCTGACTCTGGTAAGGCAGATGACCTGGTTGAGAAACCCCTCCTTCACAAAGTGTTCCCCCTCCCTTCCCAAAGTGTTCCCTCTCAAATTTCTACCTGCACCACGAATGGCACATACAGTATACACTTTCATGACTCAAAATACTTGTTAGGTGGCATGGTCCAAATGACACCTCTCAAATGCATATCGTGCCGATGATCACGTCCACTTGGTAGCTATTCTTCACTCACCAGAAGCCTCATAATGGCGCAATGCCATGGATGATGAATATGCCTCTCTTAGTAAGGACAATGCCTTGTTGCTAGTCGATCCACCCCACTATCAAAAGATAGTTGGATCGAACCTCTTTATAGTTTGCAAGTTAGTTTCTCTTGATGCTACACAATCTCATCTTCAAGTTCCAGTTCCTCTTGATGCTAAATGTCCAAAAATGCAGAAGTATCAATGTAGTGTCTCTTCAATATCTCTTTACATGTGTCTATGTTCATATGAAATACATTCTTCATGTGCTAGTTAATAGGTAATCTCAACTCTTAAGCTTAAAATCCCTCTTCTGAACACCATACTGCTGAAATATCTTTTTAATAACTTGCTCAAAACCCATAACATATCCTTAACCAACCAGTCAGTAGCAAAAATATTCTCACCTGAATGTGTTATTGAAGAAGCTAAGTATTGGCCATAAATGATTTTCAAATGGAGGACTACTTAGTCGAATTAGTCTTTTCTTCTGTAGGGAATCAATCTATTTTTTTAACTCTTCCATTTCTATCTTATTCATCCTATAAGGAGCTCTACATGGAGAAGAATGAGGATTCAACTTTCTTTCTGCTATTTTAGCCAATCTAGTGATGTCTCTAAGAGTGATTTGGTTGAACATTTCAACCTCATACCTCACTTTCAAGTTTAGGGCTGCTAAATACTTCTTTCTTCTATCTTCCTTACTTGTCTCAGGTAACTCTAAAGAGTTTTCAAAATCTGGCTGTAAGCTTTTAGCATGACTCTCATTGTCAAATTGCCTAAACCCTTCCCAACGGAAGGTCAAGTGCTCTTCATATCTTAAAGGCATGAAAGTGGCTTTCACCTGTTTCACAAACTTAGCCCAGGCTCTCTTCCCATTTGCCCAAGCTTTTGAGCTAAAGTTATAAACTCATTACGTTGCTCTTGGGTAGACTCATCTCTCCTCTCATTTCCAAAGGAGAACTCTCTATCCAGAGGTTCTTATACGAAAGATGAAGTTACTTCTATTTCTGGGTTATCATTTGTATAAGTCTCACCCCATCTATCCTCAGTGGGAGGAGCTGATGGTGTTCGTTTCCTCTCTCCTTCCAACAATGGAGAAAATGGAACAAGTTCATTATTATACCTTCGTTTCCCCTCCATCCTTCCTTTTAGTGATAAAAGAGAGAAAATGACTTGCTGTAATTTCAAAAAAAAGTTAAATTTATAGCAAATGAAAATGTTATAGAGTTGGTGGTACTTATCTGACTTCCACTTAATTTGAGTCAAAAAACAAGTTGAAATGAGCCCTTTTCCCTATCTTTTGATCCCTTCTTCCTTATCTTTTATTGTAAACTAGTGCATTCACTTTAGGCTGCTTAATTTGAGCAAATCGAAGGATTTGATGCCATTATAGGGGGTATTTGGTGGGAAGATCAACCCCCTTAAAACCTGTTCCGATATGACTTTATGATGTATTCAAACGCCAAAAGATGGGTCCCTTTTATAGCTTTAGGGAATTTGCTGGATAATTTTAGTTAGAGATGAGGGTGAAAGGCTTGCAATAGACTCTAAGGATGCTTTCTCCACTAAGTACCAAACTCATAAGAGCTCCATCACAATCACTCCCAAAGACAACCTCATCCGATGAAGGAGAAATAATGAGGAGAAGCTAAGGTAGCTTGAAAATTGCAACCATGATAAGAACCATGTCTGAAAAAGCTATCAATCTTTAACCAAGACTAAATTGTGGATCTTGATTGAGACAATCATAAGGAGAGGGTGAGTTGGTGGAGGTTTCTTCTCACACATAATCCAAGACTTTGAAGACCATAATTGTTATTTTCTTCTCTTTTACTCTCTTTTCTTCTAGTAATGATTTCTTTGTGTCTTTCATTCCCTTTCATTCATCACACCTAAAGCTATATTTACTACAACTAGGCTATCCTAACGCTCACTCAATAGCTCTTCTCCACAACAATGATACCAAAAAAGTGATTGAGCCTTAAAATGGACCAATTGTCATCTATCTCATTTAGCCTAGAGTGAAAGAAGAGCTTGTACAAGTCACACTCAAGAAAAAGGCTCCAGCCCACTTGTGTCACACGTAGACATGCTTGTGGCATTGAGGAGATCCCTAGCATCCCAACAAGAAACTCAAAAAAGCTCTCAAACACAAGGTATATGGGGCAAAAAGCTATGTTTCCTAAGGCTACAACCAGCCACCACTCGTATACCTTTCTCCCTTGCTATGTCCAACCCCCACTCCTATACCCCTCTCCGTTGTTCAAACTACTAGTTGTCCTCAACACAACCCTCACCAAAAAAATAGTGTCTTCATTGTAAATATAATGATATACATAGGTTTCCAAGATTCACCCACAACGTTAATTTTTCCATTCCTTGCACTGCAAAAACAAATAAGGCTTGGCTCTTGATTGGCATCCATCTAAGTCATCAATTGCTGAAAATAGCATTTGAGAAGGAAACTTTTGTTATCTATTCTTGTACAAAAGGATGGGGCTTGAAAGCTATGATCCATGTTAGAGTTGGAGTTTTTGTGAGACTTCTTTGTGGTATTTTGTAAATTGCTACGTGTGGTATAAACAATGGCAAGGGGAACATATCTTCGAAATGTGGTTTTTAGATAACTCATACACTACAACTTTCAATTTGGAAGTATGGGTCAACATTGCATCAACGCTCACAAGAGCACAATCATTTTCTCACAAACCTAGAGCCAAGACCATTCAGTCTAAGTTTTAGCTTGATCCAAGTGGATGATAATTTCCGACGTACTTCCAATCTTGTATTTACAACTTGTAGTAGTAAAACTTCATGCTTAGCTCGCACTTTCGAATGTTTAATTCCTTCCTTTCTATGGCTAATTGGAAAATCTAAAGTCAATGTATTAACATATAAGAAATCAGCCATTCCTCTGAGGACATAGGTATATCCTATAACGTAACAAGCACCCCCTTTCTTGTTTTCACCCATACTTGGACGTTGCATTATGCAGATGCTAAAAAGCAGCGGATCTGGAACACTTCTTCTAACATGACTATGTCACGCGACAGAAAGCCTGAACCAAAGGATTGATTTCTCAAAAATGTAGTCACTGAATCAGTGTTTCTTTGGCCCATGACAAGCTTACTTGTATTCACAAAAGAATAACCAGCCACAGCTCAATATCACAAACTAATTGGCTCACAACTTTGCCCACTTAAAAGGATCCAAAGCCTCCCCATTCCGCCTGACTGCAAGCACATAACCAAGTCAGCATCACTTAGGTCGTTTCTTACATACCATAGAGTTACAATTGTACTACCTGACACATTTTGATGCTCTCCTCCTACCTTCGAAATGAAGATGCGGTCCTGTGGCACGCCCAGTAGCACCAACTGAAGCAACCTGCTGGCCTTTCATTACTTGCTGTGTGAAAAACGGTCAACAAACTAGGGAATTTTTAGAGAATCTGGGAGTTTGTACACAAAGCTCTAACATCCCGTAACCCATTAAAATCATGTTATTTTTCATGACTGGCTATACCTGACCAACATGTACGTAAATTGCACAACAGTGAGCATATCTTGTTACAAATCCCGCTTCATGTTGAATTGCAATAAGGTATCCATACCTGCCATCAAAGCAGGGAGCTTTCAACGTACTAAAGGTACTGCTTCTATGCAGCAGGAAGAATGCAAAACTAATCCTTTTGGTAATCCAGCAATGGCATTGTTGTACCAATATAAAGGATCGAAATGACAACTCACCCGCCACTCCAACCAGCAAATGTAATCGTCCCTCGGTTTGAAGCAAGGATTGGTGCTCCTTGATCTGCTGCTAAGTCAATACCCTGCATAACGTCACAATATAGTCTTATTGCCCATGTCAACCAAGATCAAGTCCATATGGTGCTGTATTGCGATGCAGATCATCAATTGTACCTCATGAAATGCACCCCAACGCCAGCCAAAGGGACTGCTCACAAAGCTGCACAGTTTTACGGCCAGCTTATTTGCACTCGCTCAGATAAATTTAAATAGAAAACTACAGCCACTGTATCTAAATTATTGAAAAAAGGGCAGTTCTGAAACCACATCAATCTCTATGTTGTGCGGAGCTGAGCCTCTGATATTCTCTGGATACATCCTTCAAAAGTAGCTCTGCATTGAAATTTAAATGGTGACAATGTCATACCCATCTATCAAGGGTGAACTAAATCGTCTGTCTTCCTGGCATTGAAAACCTTTCTTCTTCCTTGCCCACCGGCCTTGAAGTTTACCATCTCCTGTTGAGTGTCTTGCTTTTGACACCAACCAATCACTTTCATCTTTCCCCAAACTATCCCTAGTTTCAGTCTGTCTCGAAAAAAGCAGCCTATAAGTTCTTCTTTGACCCAATCTCAATTCAAAAAATTCCCTTCTCGAAGGACCTGCCATGTGGAATTCTTTCCTGTGAGTCATTGCTCCTTAGACTAGAAGGAAACAATATGGTCATTCTCAAGGCCTGCAACTTTGAACTTTTAGCTCTTTCTAAAAATCTCTGCACCTTTATTGGTTAATTGGTATCCATAGCATTACAATACCTTAGATACAAGATTGCTACATATGATAATGCTATGGATAAACACTCAGGTAATTTCGATTCCATGTAAAGAAAAAGATCATCCTTGTAAATAGGTGGCATGAGCTAAAAAAGCTACCAGGGGATACAACCAAGACATCGCCCTCATAAATGATATCGTTCCGCAAATTGTTCAACCGTTGAAGCTCTCGAATAGTAAGCCTGCATGCCAAATCAAAAAGTGTCTCAAAGATTTGACAACAGCCTAATACCTGAGTTATACAACAAAGTGCACATAGATTGCATACCCATACTCATTGGCTATATCTGCCAATGTGTCTCCAAAATGAACCTTCACGGTCTTCAGCCTTGGAGGTTGGGTAGGATGTTTGCGTCTTTGTAGAAGATATGTATCAAATAAGGGATTCGATGAAGTTGACGCTCTTATGGGGACAGTGCATAAAACACCCTCCAGCAAAGCATTTCGTTCTCTGACACTCAACTTTCTTCCATGTGATTGCTTAGATCTCATGACTCCTTGAGACCTTGCAATTTTTAAGATACTGCAGATAGGAACATAGTTTCAATCTCTCTCTCTCTCTCTCTCTCTCTCTCTCTCTCTCTCAGTGTAATAGAGAGGGATGAAAACAGAAACAAAAGCAAAAAATGGTGAGACCAAGGATTCCAGTAATATGGAATTGCATTCCATGAGCACAAGGCAATATGCATGATCGTAGGGCGGATTGCCATGTCACAGGATATATGAGGGGGCCTGGACCTTCCTTGTATTATGATGAGTATGCCAAGAACCCAATTAGGGAATCATGGCTTGTTCCATACACATCTTAGAGTGGCTGCCCTTTCAGTAGGCGGTGGGAGGCATCAATGCAAGGACAGAGGATAGACACATGATGTCCCCTGACATTTATGAGAACCTGGCTATTTTGCCTTACATAGAGAACCACAAGTTCTCAGGCACATATACATCTCATGGACCTGCAATCAGACATCTGCCTCCTTCAGTATCTTGCAAGCCAACGTATGCTCAAGGCATACTTTTATGAAGAGGTCTGTTAGTAATTAGAATACGAACTGCAGGTGACTTAGTAGGTTAATTCTTACTCCATGCAGATTTGGAAGCCCTCAGGGCCTATCAGATCTTCTAGAGGTCACAGAGTCAATAGCTGTGTGTCGCCCTTTCTTTTACATGTGCCAAGATGATACTTCAAGATTTATGGTGGTGGTAAGGCATCGTGGTGTGTTCTACTGCAAAAATCTACATTTGTATATCCATATATGTGCGGTTGATGTATGCATTGTTTTCAGATCGTGGTAAAAGTGAAACAAGGCAGTGAGCCTGACTGTTCGATCACCATCATATACGTGATATTGTTGACAAACTGCCAAACTGCTTCTGCACTCTGAGGTGGCCGACTGTGGAGGGAGGCTGATCTTGCTGAAAGAGAGTGGCCATACCTCTATAAATTTACCAAGCCTGAGCTGCAAGGTGGCTCTCAAGGGAACAGTGATGCAACCCCAGAAGTATGAAAGAAGGAAGCACTAAAATGCCAGTGCAGAAGACATGTGATGCTATGGCACACTGAGTGAGCCAGTTGATAATCCATAGGTAATACTTTAGGCCATAGCATTGAGTCTCATCCTCTGCAGACCAAGACCTGCAAAAGTTTTTGGAAAGGCCCCAGTCCAAAGCTAAATGCCAATTTGGGACTATACCATGAAGCAGCAGTCAGAAAAAGAGGGGAATGCATCCAGGCTGTACACTGGCATGCCATCTAATGCCCCGATTGACAGTGAAAAGACTAAATGCTCGAATAGGTTGCCATAATGGTCACCATTCTTGGAGCAGGCCATGTGACCGATCCTTTGTCAAAATCTGCCTGGACACAACCACCCCTCCAACAATCTCCATGATGGATCAATGATAAGGTGGCCAAGACCAAGAATCTAGAGGAAGGCCACTGCGTCAGGGACATGCACAAGCCCTCCCACAAAGAGGAGTGAACGTCCACTCCATCTGGATGGGAGGAAACCAAACATCCGATTGATCAGACAAGAAGATTATACACCAAAGGTTGAAAATCTCCTTTCTATCCCCTGACTACAAAGCACTAAAAGCTAATCCTGTGGAATGGCTGCACCAATCTTGACATAGCCTTCCACAGGCACATCGGCATATCATGCAAGCTCACGAAAAGGTACAAGTATGTAGGATTAGGACTCTCGCAAGAAGACAAGGTTTGTAACCAAGTAGAATGCAAAGGCTGTCAATGACGACATGCTGAAAGCACAAAGGCTGATAACCTATGGCACCTGTGTCTTAGAGGGGCACAAGAAAGTATTGAGCAAATCCTGGTACATTCATAATTGAACAAATATAAAGGGAGAAGGAAATCAGAGAATGGTGTTCAACATGGAAGATCATGGAATCGTATAGTTGGGTAAATTACCAAACTCAGCAGGAAAGTTACTAATTTTGCACGATACAGATACCTGTGCAAATGTCCTAAAAGTCAAACGTTACACACATTATTTACAATGATGATGCATGGCTTTCTACTTACCAAACAGAACACTGTCTTCAATATGGAATAAAATGACGGCAGACCCACAAATAATAAGATAGAGTGCATGCTTTTTTGCTACATTTTGAAACCCATCAACTAACCTGCATGCATAAATCACAAAATGAAGGCAGACCCACAAATAGAGATTACATGCTTTTTTGCAACATTTTGAAACCCATTAACTAACCTTCCTGCATAAATCATATCATTTTTCAGGTTGTTCAATCTCTTTAGGGCAGAAACAGTTGTGCCATATCTCTCAGCAATCCACTCCAGAGAGTCACCTTCCACGACCTTGTACTCCTTATTTCGTAAAAGTATGCTTCCAAGCAGTAACAAAACATTGCTAAGAGTAAGAGTCTCAGGGAGACCAGAGAAGGGTGATGCCTTTACAACTGAGAGTTTTGCTAGTTCAGGTTCCTGTAATGGAACCTGTACTCTCCCTGGAGGTGAGTGGCGAGTGGTGGGAGAGGTACATGGGATCTTAATTTTACTGCCTTCACGAAGACTGTCAGGATTTCTCAGGCTTGGATTTGCCAGCATCAAAGAGCTGTAACACAGAAGCAAGGCAACAAATAATAAGTGGGCAATATTACTAGCAAATTTTTCAGCATGTTCATATTTACTATGGTTACTGACAACTACGCAAAGAGGATGGGGCAAAGATAAGTGTTGAATTGAATACAACATAACTACTACAAGAGGCAATTTTACTTATTGTACTGTCAAAAACTCCACACACCTCAGGTCTACATTATGCCTGCGCCCAATGTCACATAACCAGTCCCCTTTCTGTACTTCATGCTCAATGAACTGAGAAATGGCAACTGCTGTAGTCGCAGTTGAAGCTGCAGCTGACGCCACTTCAACTGAGTCACTCAACCTTCCTCCAGGACAGCCACGCCAAGAGCTCACAGATGCTACGGGTGACAAACAATCTGACTGAGCAGTTTCCTGGCAACAAATGTCAATTTGATACTCCTGGCAAAAGGTTTATTTATCCAAACGATCCTCTTAGTGCCTATAATCCTGACTGTGTATACTTATCTCTATATATGTAGGTGAATCTAGGGACACACCCAAAGTCATCTTCTAAAATAAATACGAAAATTGCAGTTTCAATCTCATAGCATGTCTTCTAAAATACTATTTGGAACAGCCTTGCATTTATTTCCAGTACAACGAAAGTCAGAAACACCTTAACGAGATTACTTCCTAATGATCAGAATATGACAATCCACCTCATAATCTTGAACCCCAAGACGTTAGTGAAGAATTACATGGCACCGCATTAAGGGCCTAATTCCTACGCCACATTGAGTAACAGCATTGAATATCATGACTTCAAAGTCCACGTACAGTCATTCATTGCCAGTACTAATTTTTCACGATGTGATTTGTAAATTCGAAGGGCAGGCGAACCAAAGCATCCCAATCCAAAAACCTGATACACATGGCCAGATGAAATTCTACGATGCCGTACAATGGCTGCATTCTGCTCCACTACCTGCTTCTCGTTAATTTCCTTGTCCTCCCGCAATCAAATCTCAATGCGAATGCATTTTAATGAGCTTACTCGATCTTGGCTTGCCGTAACGTAGAAGATCAGTGGGCTCAATTCGTGCATTTCCGAGACTCTCTCTCTCTCTCTCTCTCTCTCTCTGTCTCTGTCTCTCTCTCGCATTACGATGCACGCGCATGCTGGAATGGTTTAGTAAAGTCCTTAAGGGAAAAGAAGCCTTGAGAGGAAGCTACCTGCGCGTCTCGATCCTGGAAAAAATGTAGCCCACTTCTCCATTCCCAGACCATTGCTAAGTCCGTTTTGCATTTAGTGCATTCACATGCTTTTGCTCTATCAAGTGAGGGGTTCCCGATACATAGGTGGATGTCGCCCACAACCCTGTGAAGTTTGCTGAACCCGAATCGAAATCAGCGCAATGTTGATTTGAATGACGAGTTGATCCCGCCGGCCTTAGTGCGAGAAGTACAAAGTGTTAAGGACCGTATAGTCACGCGTATAAAATTCAAATACAAAGGCGGCTTACCAAAATGAATCTCGAGGCTGACAATGTAGGACGAAAAATGGCTGTCGCTTGGAGAAAGGAGATGGAAGATCATGGAACTACCGAACCCAATTCCAGATCTCTGTCTTTCCTTCCGTAGTAAATCTCTCTCTCTCTCTCTCTCTCTCTCTCTCTCTCCGCGCTAATCTTTAGTTCTCTGTATTGTTTGAGCTAGCTGTCAATCAATTGGCCAAAGTGCTCACCTCCCTCCCCACCCCCACGAGCCCTCTCTCTCTCTCTCTCTCCCCCCCCCCCCTCTGCACTCATCTTGGATTGTTCTCTCTGCTTCTGCATGTATTCTTTGCTACATCTGTGCTAGATTCGTGCTCAATGCGCTCTCTCTCTCTCTCTCTCTCTCTCTCTGTCTGCTGCTTGTGTTGGATCTCCATAGTTCGTTCCTGTCAATCTGATCTCATCTGCACTATTCCGAACACAGTTGGTCTTTATCTTATTATACAATATAGACTATACACTCGCTTCACACACGTACTCATACGGGCTACCTATACACTTCCGATTTGTAATGTCCATATACCGGCCTTTTCTTGATACCGGACTAAGATATTCTGATAATTTATACGATAACTGCCATTGAGTATGACAGCAATCCTCTCAACGAGATCTGCTGCAAGATGCATGATTTTCAGCGTTCCAATTTTGCATTTGACAAGAAGCTTTTGCACCTTTCCAAGGAGATTGGTTCAACAAGAGGAGACACAACAACACAAACTTTAGCATCTTCCAATGCAACTAAAACCGATTTCATAAACACACACTTTCCATCCTCCACATTGGTCTCATTTTTGAAGATGGCAACGTGAGGAGTACAAATTGCTCACAATATGAACTTTATTGCTTTGTTTACCTCTTCTAAGCCTGAGTTCACATCACCCAGCTGCCATCCTCCAATTGGTGGTGTGAAGCGTTATCATCCTAGTTGGCCCAATAGGAGGGATGGGCCCGGACACGCGTTATCATCCTAGTTGGCCCAATAGGAGGGATGGGCCCGGACACTGACACAAAAGATTCGTGTCCAACCCATGAAGACTGCCCACTCCATGGTTAACTCCTCTAATTGCTACATGATTGGCCATTTCCATCCCCTCCAACTCCTACACCAATCATACATTGGTGACACAAATTAGCAGCCTCATGACTGTCGGCTGGTGTGAACCACCACACCTAGTGGCCATCCTCGGACAGGTGGTCCAGACCCACCCTCATCACACCTCCACTTGGATGCTCCCCATCACACCCACACTTGCAACAAACTGTGACATTAGCCATTATACCTTAACTTATAAGAAAACCTTCGTTGCCCACTCACATCAGCTAATGAGATTTGTCCCCCTCACACATGCACTTGCAAGTTCCCTTATGGACCCACATGACATTTTGATAAAACCAAGTCATTTACTTTTGCATTTCTTATGAAGAGTATGCTCATTGCTATTTAATGGGCAAAATTATTGCTACTCTTTCTCTTTCATATTTTAAATAAAATTTTATCTCATTGTTTCACTTGTCATGCATGTGGTCCAATCATATCTCTCTTATCATGTGCTCTCTCTTCTCTTACTTAATGTGCTAATTGACATGCATCATTTAAATATATATAGCGTGCCCCACTTCACTCGCTTTATCTTTGAAAATGGGAACCAATCTTAGGAAAGTATGGTTTTCCATTGTTCTTTAGGGCAAGGGAAAACGTTGAAAACGGGGGGGTGGATAAGCATTACCTTACAAAGAGGAGCCTTCGGCACTATCCCACAAAATGATGGAATACAAGGTGAATTGCTTTTTGGGAAGGCACTTTGGAGCATAATGTCCTAATGATGAATTGGATTACTACTAAAGTCAAAGATGGCCTCAACAACTATGATAAGAGAATTTGGAACTTACTAAGTACTTCTAACTCTAAGATTTCATACAATATATAATCCTAGCATGTTTGAAGTTTGGTTAGTCCTTTCACCTAAAATGATCTTCTAAGGACTAATTGATTAATCCTTATACGAAAAATGATCTACTAAGGGTAGCCGTGGATTTGATTGAAAAATGATATATGCAATTTCACTTGGATTAATATGAATAGCCCTAAGATCAAGAGCACTTTTTAGCTGTTTTCTATCTCCACAAATGACAAGAGAAGCAAGGTCTTAAGCATCTAAAGGATTATTGCTCATCCAATGGAATCCTTTAGATGTCAAAAAATAGGATAGTATACTTATGCTAGTCACAGTGATGAATAAGCAATAGAGGGACTACAAATGCATTTGATGGCTTGTTGCTATAGCTATCTTACTGTATGCTGATGACATTATACTAATCTTAGAACAACAAATGGACCACATATGCATTTGAAAGCTTTTGTAGTTATTCTATGATAGTCCACACAAGAAGGTCAACTTGCACAAAGCTAAGATTATGATCTTCAATGCTGATGACACTCATATTTAGTGTGAGGTTTGCTTTTTTTAAGGCTACCCAATTAGGATAGTAAATACTTGGGATGTCTAACATAGGTCCCAAGTTTAATATGAAACTTAGAGCATAGACATTCTTGATAAGAGGACATGCTTAATTGTCGAGATTGGAGAGACAATGTGTCTAGGCACATTTTTAGTATGTAAACACGAAATCGCTCCTCTTTGGCTCTCTATTTCAACTAGCAGCCCTATACATAGGTTCTTTTTTAGTGGTAGACCTTAGACAGAATGAGGGTTGAGAGACTCTAAGTCATGATTCAATGTAGCATGATGTAGGGTAAGAGATGCGCTTCATATGACATGATCCAAGTAGAGTTTAAAATGAGACCCCCTCACAAAAATGCCTTATTCTTGCAACAGGAAACGCTCACGAAACCTGCAAATCCTTGAAAAACACAGCAACACTCTTTGAAAATATGCACAAACTCTCAAAACCCCCAAACGAAAGAGACAAAACAAGCGTTCTGGGTACAATCTCCCCCCATAGGTGTGGTGCTCTCCTTCCACCTCCTATGTATTTATGTATATTTCCCAAAAAACTTTCGAGCAAAAATCATACAAAAGCCTCTGTACTTTCCTCCATACACCCTTTTACAAAAAGCCCACCCACCTTCTAGAATAGCTGGCTTTTTTAAAAAATAAAGCTTTTTCTAACTTTACTTTATACACTTAGCCAAGCCACTAATATTCCAAAATTCAAATATGTACATAAGCTTTTGTAATATAAAAAATGAGGCATAAGCCTTATTCATCCCCACATCACTGGAGTTGCGCCTACGTGCCCAAAATATGGCAGATCATGCTTGCCAGATGCCATCGTCCGATCAATTACTCTTCCCCTGGATTCACACGATCAATAGTAATGAAATATTTCAAGCATAAGATAATCTTGGAGTTAATCACCACAATCAATCAACCTTTCAGTATTATAGCAACGCAAAATTAATAAATCACATATGAATGGTGCACACATGCGACACATACCATCTCATGGTGCACCTGATGCTACACATAAATAAAATCGTACGAATGATGCACACATGCTACACATACCGTCATCGCATAAGTGGTGCACACAATGCTACACACTCATATAGCCACAGCTGTATATCCAACCATGTAGGAGCACACATGCATCACTACGGAATAGCGAGCACACATGCATCAACTGTGCGACAAAAATGCAGGATCTCACTAAAATAAACACTGAAGGATTAAATTAATGAGATAATTCCAATTCTCGTAACATCCCTCTTTCTTGAAATTGCAATTTCCCTCAATTGCGCGACAAAAAAGTAGTCAATAAATCAGGGTACTGGCAAAAACATCGCTCGGGCATCCACTTAGCATCCTCAACAGGGTGGTTCTTAAATGTAAGAAGATAAATAGGATATGAGTTTCCACGTCTCATTTGAGCGATTTGTTGATCAATGATTTGGTTTGGCTCTAAAAGCTGGGTCTCTCCTTGAAGCAACGGTGCATCGTCCAAAATAGGTCGAATGGGTGGGTCTCCATGGAAAGGTTTCAGGAGGTGCACATGAAAAGAATTATGAATTTTCCAATCGGGTGGTAATTTGAGCCGATAGGCATTGTCATTAATGCGCTCCAAAACTTTAAAGGGACCATAGGATTTAGGAGCAAACTTAACTACAGGGTACTCTTAAGTCTGCGCTTCTCAATACATAACATGACCAGGTCACCTTCATCAAATACAACTTTCTTTCTACCCTTGTTTGCACGTGCAATATACACAGCTTGAGCATGCTCGATATTCTTTTTGATAGTAGCCAAAATGCTAGGGAAATCTTTAGTAAATCGATCAGCAGCCTCTACTTGGTGCTTAAGGCGGGTCAATGGAGTAGGAATGGTCTTACCATAGACAATTTGGAATGCAGATTTGCCTGTAGCAGAGTGCTTAGTGTTATTGTAGGCAAATTGTAATATGTGTATAATTTTGTCCCATTTGCCTGGTTGACCAAACACGTAAGCACGTAACATGTCACAAATAGTATTTTGTGTGACCTCGGTTTGGCCATTAGACTCGGGATGAAAAGCAGTGGAAAAATCTAACTTCGTACCAAGATTTTCAAAGAAGTTACTACAAAATTTACTATCGCGGTCTGACATGATTACTTTTGGAAGGCCATGGTGTATAAAGATGTGCTTGATGAACAAATGAGCAGCTTGAACTGCACAAGGAATAAAGTAACCCTGCTTGCTAAATCTATCAATGATAGTCCAAATCATATCAAAACCTGAGCTAGTCATAGGAAATCCAGTAATAAAGTCCATAGAAATCTGCTCCCATGGGCCATTAGGAATTGGTAAAGGCATAAGTAAACCTTGATATTTACCCTTGTAGCTCTTGACTTTTTGACAAATAAGACATTGTGCAACAAAAGTTGCAACATCAACTTTAAGCTTAGGCCAAAAAAAGTCTTGAATTACAGTCTGAATTATAGTTTGATACGTCGTAGCGACGCCTCTATGTCCCATGTAGAGTGGTTGATGTACCTCTTCTAGTACCAAGCATCGAAATGGTGCACTAACACACAAGCGTTTTTCGTAGAATAGATAGTCATTATGAATGGAATATGAGGCCATAAGGGTGCTATTAGCTTGCGTAATCTTATGCCAAATTTTTGAAAAGTCTCCATTAGTAGGATAGTCCGCCTTCATAGGCTCGAAAGGGTCTCCCTCGATGACTGAGATATTATTTATGCTAGGTCAATAGCTCAGTATCAATGTAGTTGATCCGTTGCGGAGTTGTTGTGCTGACTATTACCATTGGTACATCCATTGGTTCTCCCTCCATTGCCTCCATTGTTATTGGTAACATTCTTTGCTTGGGTACCTGTCTTGTGTGTAGCAAGTGGATTCTTTAGACATTCATAAGAGTAGTGTCCCTTCTCTTTGCATTCGTAACATGTGACAAGTTCTTTGGTTCTTCGATTAATATGTGACTTAGCAGGTTTCCAATTAGACTTACCATCATATCTACCAACTTTACCTCTTACACCCTCTTGCTTGAAGTATGAAGTATGCTTCTTTGCTCGAGGGGTGCGAGTAGCAAAGCCAAATCCATAGCATCAGAAGCTATAGATGGTCGAAGCATACGTACATTAGCATGAATAGCAGGGCTTAAACCCTCAACAAAGGTATGACATTGCTCCTTTCGAGACACTTTTTCAATAGTTTGCAATTGAAGTAGAGAGGAAAGATATTTCTCGATGTATGCGTCCACATTCTTAATATCCAACTGCCTCAATCTTCGCCATTGCCTGTGAGTATCCTCTTCAAACTGTGTAGGTAGGAAGTGCTTCTTGATTTTATCTTTGAACGCTTCCCATGTCTTTGGAACATGAGTGCTTTTGGCAACCACACTCCACCATAATTGTGCACTGCTTGTCATGTGACTTGCAGCAAGTTTTACCTTTTCGATCTCTTCGTACCGTTCTCCCAAAAAGTATTGATGATTAAAAGAACTAATCCAGGCAAGTAAAGCTTGTCCATCTCTTTTACCATCATATTTTGGGAAAGAAAAAGTATTGCGATTAATCTTACCAGACTTCTTCTTATCACGAAGCTTGAGTGCTTTCAAGATGGCCTTTCCCATGTTGTCTTCATCACTGGACTCATGTGAAGGAGTAGTCTCATTATGTCGTCGTTATGAAGTCTTCACATGTCGCTTCTTCTTCCTTTGATGCCTCATCTTGCTTCTTCCATGCTCACTATCAGTGGTGTCTGATAATTTGTTGCTTTCACTTTTTTCATCATCTCTATCCTTCATACGCTTCTTTGTGACTTCAATCATCTCTTTTAACACTCGATTTACGCGTTCTTCGTTGGCTTGATGCGTGTCACACATGTTGCGCATGTACTCAAGTTCCTACTCAAGGTCTGTGCATGATGTTTCCATGCATCCTGTGAATCTGATGCATGCATAGGTTCTTCGTCCTCAATCAATATAGGTGACTTCCAAGTTGTCATCACTTAGCGTAGAGCATCTTCAATCTCTTGGTGTTGTTGCTTCTCATGCTGATAGCGTTCTCGCCATTCTTCCTTAATAAGTGTCATCGATGTTGAACTTCTTCTTGATCGATGTGATCGTTTTCCACATCCTCATCATGATATCCTCATCATGATGTAGATCTTCAGGATAACCTATCTCTGATGGAATACATCTTCCAGACATAGTTATGTGCACGGTGCAAAGAGAAATCACTATGAAAGGAAATACACACAAACACAAGACTTATCTCAATTCGGTTTCCAAGTTTTGAAAGTGGCTATTTATTGAATAGTATCTCTCAAACTCACATGATTCCAACAAGTGAATCCACGTTGCAAGGTACAAAGAAAAGCTCATGTCCGATAGCACTTGTAGACTGCTTCCTGCTCTTGTGAACACTTGCTTTTGAGATTCTCCTCTTCCAAAATCTGTTGGGTTGCTCCCTTTTTGCACTTTTGCCTTGAAGGATATCTTTATGACTAGGAACATCAAAGAATAGAGCAACAAAGTGACTTGATCTAGTGGATAGTTACCAATTGTTAAGGGGACTTGAGCTAGAACAGTACTGGGATGGGGGACTTCCCAGGAAGTTTTAAGAGCAATCTCCCACGGCTTCCTCACACGCAACCAACAGCACCAATGGTGCCTTCAGTGCCAGGTATGCCAAGGACTATGCCTTGGTCGCCACCTTGGTCATACAATTGGAGGAGCTAAGGCACGGGTGTGCGTTCACAAGCTTTGACCTGTCTACGTACGACCAACTTCTTTTGCTACAATTTTTTTCTTCTTCGCCGCATGTTTTCCTGCAAGCTGTTTGCTTCTGCTGCTTCGAACTTTGTTGTGCTCTTGTGCACGATGTCCGCTATCTGATGTGTGCTGCGGTTTCTTGTTCAAGGATGCGGGGTGCATGTGCTTCCCGTGCTACGACAAACCCTGGCTGATACCACTGCAATGGGAAACACTCATGGAACCTGCAAATCCTTGAAAAACACAACAACACTCTTCGAAAATATGCACAAACTCTCAAAACTCACAAACGAAAGAGACAGAACAAGCGTGCTGGGTACAATCTCCCCCCATAGGTGTGGTGCTCTCCTTCCACCTCCTATGTAACTATGTATATTTCCCAAAAAGCTTCCAAGCAAAAATCATACAAAAGCCTCTGTACTTTCCTCCATACACCCTTTTACAAAAAGCCCATCCACCTTCTAGAATAGCTGGCTTTTTCTAAAAATAAAGCTTTTTCTAACTTTAGTTTATACCTTAGCCAAGCCACTAATATTCCAAAATTCAAATATGTACATAAGCTTTTGTAATATAAAAAATTAGGCATAAGCCTTATGAATCCCCACATCACTGGAGTTCTATCAGGCGGTCTAAACATTCTAGTTGATCTTCTCCAGGGCATTTCAGTTTGATATCTCACCTGCATATCAGCCACATTTGGCTTATCATTTCCACCAATAGATGATCCATCATCTTCCCTTGATTGTGTACATGTGGGAGTACCTGGCGGCACACATTTTTTGCACATTTAATGCATGGATAGCTTGCTATCTATTAACATATGCGGGTGGAGATTCACATCCTAGAAAGTGATTCTGCTCATTTCCACATCCCACATGGGTGTCTTATGCATCTTCTCATTAAAGACCACATCATGGCTTCGATGATCTTCTTTGCTTCCGGATCCCAGAGACGATAGCCCATCTCTCCACTTTCACCATAACCTAGAAAGATGAATTTTCTAGATTTAGGATCTAGCTTCGAAGCTCTTTTGGCAGATGTGCATATGCCTCACACCCAAATATATGCAAATGAGAGTAAGAGGGCTTATTGCCACTCCATGCCTCTTCAAGAATATTACCACCTTTCAAACTCTTACTAGGTGAGATATTGAGATCACATGCATTGCAATCTTCATTGCCTCGACTCAAAAACCATCGGAAAGACTTTGCATTGGAAAGCATACATTGCAACCTTTCTTGAATGGTGTGGTTCATTTGTTTTGCAACTGGATTTTGCTATGAAGTACAAGGGGATGTGAGCTCCCTCTTGATCCCATGTGTATCACAAAAATGCTAAAAGTCATGAGAGAGATACTCTCTAGCATTGTCATTCCATAGGCATTTAACCATTCTACCTGACTGATTTTCAACCAAAGCCAACCATTTCTGAAATACTTGGAACACATCGCTCTTTCAAGCTTTAGCATAAGCCCACACTTTCCTAGTTGTGAATGTCACATAGTATTCATCCCTGCCTAATGACCGTGTAGGCATGGGACCACATACATTTGAAGGCACCAAATCAAGCCTTTTAAGCTCTTTCTTTCCCCTTCTTTTATGGGCTGATTTAGTCTGTTTTGAGATAGTGCTCAAAAAATTCAAAATTTAAAAAAATCAAATGCGGTACATAACCCAAACGGCATAAGAGTTTTATTCCATTCTGGCTCATGTGCCCCAACCAAGAATGCCACAAAGAAGTACTTGGCTGCTTGGTTATTTCATCAACATGATCAGACACCCCTGATACATGTAAGGGATACAAGTTTCCACACTTGGCACCTCTTGCCAAACAATAGAGCCCTTTTGAATTTTTCAACTCTAAAAGCCAAAGGTGGTCTAAAAACTAGCATCATCTAACTGACCCATTGAAATGAGAAACTTAGTCAGCTTAGGCACATGTCTCACATTTTTTAAAACAAATGCATACCCATTTATAAAAGAAAACTTTATGTCATGTGCTCCCACTATGTCACATGCATAGTTATTTCCAAGATGCACACAACCTGTCTTTCTAGTGTCATAAATGGAGAACCATTCCCCATGGGGAGTAACATGGAATGAAGCACCAGAATCCAAAATCCAATCTTGGGAATATGCATCACCTGACGTGGTAAGCAACTCTGAAGGTAGACTAGACATGAAGAGAATGTCATTATCACTATCATCAATGATTGCATTGATCTCCTCAATCTTCACTTTACCTTTGTCCTCCCTTGGATTCTCTTCCTTCTTATTTGCACCCCAATTTGCATTTTTTTTCTTATCCCTTTTCTCTCTTTTCAGCTTGTAGCAATCTTTTTTTACGTGGCCCTTTTTGCCACAATGGTAACACTCAATGTTCCATGCCCTAGATTTTCTACGAGACTTTCCTCTTTCTTGGGACTTTCCCCTGAACTGTGATTATCCGCCTTGCACATTTAAGGTTGCATGTTGCTTGTTGCCATGCAAAGACTTCTTCTCCCAACACAACTATAGTGTGCTTAGATATGTACGACTCCTAAGACAACTATAGTGTTCTTGACACTACAACAAAGCTTTGCACAACTAAATATTAAAAAAATGGGGAGGACGTAGATGAACATCAATACCTTAGATTTGTACGACTCTTAAGACAACTATAGTGTGCTTGACACTACAACAAAGCTTTGCACAACTAAATATTAAAAAAATGGGGAGGACGTAGATGAACATCAATACCTTTGATAGTACCTACTCTCATATTATTGTACTATCTCTTGAGAGTCCTTGGCTACCAAAACTTTGAAAAAATACTAGCTTGTATGCTAGGTTGGTCAGGGTGACTCTCCACAGCTATCATCCACTTGGTTCTTAGTGCCATTCATATTTTGATCATAAGCATGGTGGTTCTGAATCACTTGACTACATGAACGCTAGCTAGTCTAACAAGCACCTCCATTGTCCTAATTGTGTCCATGTTGTGGATTAGGCGGTGTACTAGTCCAACAAGCACCTACACCATCCCCTACTTGTTGTGTACCTTTTTCTTGCATTGTGAATAAGGTAAGATTGTAAATCTGACCATCTCTAAGAGCACCATGGGATATCAAATTTCAACCATAGTTGATTCAATAGTTCTTATTATTTAATATTCTTTTACTTATGTTGTTATTCAATATTCACTAGTCCTTGTTATTAATATTATTTTGCTTATCTAAAGCGCCACTCCTTGTGGTCCTCTCTCTTGTATGATTTTGTCAACTAAAATCTTGGATGCCCTGATACAAAACAAAGTTTTGCAACACAAAAGTGATGGTAGCACCGATTCACCATCATTAATGATCATGACACCAAGAGCCACAGGCCAACCATTACCATTTACCTTAGAACTCTTAGCTAGTGTTTCAATGTGATTTCAATTGTTTGGATGCATAGAAGGACCTTTTGGACGTTTTCTCTATTGTGCATTCCCAATTTGAATTTAGTTTTTATACGTAAGTTTGCTAAGTGATCATACTCCCAATTTCTATAAACCACTTAAGAAGGTGAATATTTAGAGTTGCATGATTCTAAGGAAGATGACAGGTCAGTATTAATATGAAGATTAAGACATTATCATGGGGGATGGCATGACATGAAACTTGTAGATCTATAGGACACTGAGCAATGGCTAGAAAAAGATGTTAAAACCCTTGCTCTTGGCTTGAAGCTCTTGCTTTCTCTCTCATTTGAGAGAGAGAAGAAGAAGAAGAAGAAGAATATATTATCGTCCTCTGAAGACCAAAACCGGCCTATGGGACCTGGGCAATACAATATCACAAGTACATGAAAGCTCCTCCCGAAGATGGGAGGGTGGAAAGAGAAACCACCTTCTAGGATTCAGGTGGATTCCTATGCTTGAAGAGCTTATACACAAATGTTCCTAAAGCTGAAGGTGACCCTTTATGCAGCAAATCAGCCAGTTTGTTATGTCCCTCAAGGAGGTGATTGAACTCTTCCCTAATGTGTGCATAGTGAGGGCATATCATTACCATGTGTTCTTCTGTTTCAACCATACCTTGATCACATAGTTGGCATATTCTACTCTCCCTTGGCATCTTTTTCCATCCCCCTGTTTCTATTTGCAGCTGGTGTGATCGGGTGCGAAGTGAGGCTAAAGCCCTCCGTTTATGCACTGCTATAGGTGTACATATGTACTTCTCAAGAGAGAGAGAGAGAGAGAGAGAGAGACAGAGAGAGAGACTCTCAAGGGAATAAGAACTCCATGTGTCAAGAGTAATTCTTTCCATGTCCTAGCATATGTCATGTATCATGTCTTTATCTCATCATGAGTAGCTTGAGCTCTGCATGGGCCCAACTAGGCCTCCATAGGAGTATTGGTGTCACTAGAACTTGTTTGAGATCTAATGATATCCTTGACTCCTCTCTATAGGGTGTAGTTGTGGGTGACATGAAGCAACTTAACATTGGGATGGTACCTTGAAATGGGGTAGGTGCTCATGGGTCCTATGCTCTCTTGTAGTGTGTTGGTTTGTAAGCTAGAGCATCCAAGTGGACATTGGTTTTCTTCCTCAACTAAGAGTGTTGTGCGTAACTTGTTGTTGCAAGGCTTGGTCTAATGACATGTATCCAATCCTATAAATGACATTTTCCCCTCATTGTATACTACTATTGAACTAGTTGGTCTTGCACCAATCCTAAGGACTTGTGGATGGTCACCTAGTTAGGTCTATTCTAGCCCCATAGGTGCCCTAATTGTGGGCAAGCAATCATCCCTCAATATTGACTTGGATGACCTAGTAGGCTGCCCCAAAATAACATAAAGAAGGACTCTTATCTACTGCCCATGTGGTAGCCATATTGCTACCCACATGGGAGGTCCACTTCTTCCCTCTAGAGGTCCATGTAACCATAGGCCTTTGTAGGTGTCAACCCCCTGACCACCCCTCATTTGGGGGCTCATGGGTGGGGCATTGACTCAATATCTCCAACTGTTAGTAGTATTGAAGGTATGAGAGTGTTCGTGACTTGGACTAGAAGTTGTAGCAGTATTCCAGATTGGATCTAGGTGTTTGTGAGGGATGCAAAGCGTGTATGAGATGGAAGACTTGATAAAGTACTCATCTTTTACTTGTTTCTGAGAGATTCTACAAAGGAGCTAATGGAGCAGTTCTTTAACAGAGTTCGTGTTGGTCTAGTATGCCATTTAGAGGGGGTGTTAGAGATAGTGGGTCAATGCCCCACTTGTGAGCCCCCATATGAGAGTGTTGACACCTACACAGGCTTGCGGCAAGTAGATGGACCTATAGTGGGCAAGGGATGAGGCTGCCATGTGGGCATTTTGTGTTATTTTGGTGGAGCCCATTAGGCCACACATGTCAGCATTGAGGGTCTTGCAAGCAAACGATGTGGATGGAATAGAACAAGTCAAATGCCATCCATGAGGGCTTGGGACTAGTGAAGGCCACCACTTCCAACACCTAGCAGTACTCATCTCCCCCTCAACTACTATGAGCTACATGGAAGATGAGAGGGCTAGTCATGGAAGTGTCTTTTGGCATACATTTCTCAAGGCAAATTGATTAACGCCCTATCTATGTGGGTAATGTTTTAGAATTGTTATGAGAATTGGAATTATCCCATTAATTTAATCCTTCAATATTTAGTTTAGTGAGATCCAGCATTTTTGTCGTGCAGCTGATGCATGTGTGCTCGTTATTTTGTAGTGATGCATGTGTGCTCCTACATGGTTGGATATATGGCTACGGCTGTATGAGTGTGTAGCATTGTGTGCACCACTTACGCGATGACGGTATGTGTAGCATGTGTGCACCATCCGTACGATTTTATTCATGTATAGCATTAGGTGCACCATGAGATGGTATGTATTGCATGTGTGCACCATTCATATGTGATTTATTGATTTTGCGTTGCTATAATACTGAAAGGTTGATTGATTGTGGTGATTAATTCCAACATTATCTTATGCTTGAAATATTTCATTACTATTGATCATGTGAATCCAGGGGAAGAGTAATTGATCGGGCGATGGCATCTGGCAAGCATGATCCGCCATATTTTGGGCACGTAGGCATAGATTTGTTCTAGGGGTAGACTATGTGATGCTTACTAATTGCAGGGAGCCTTCTTGCTACTACAAAGAGGCTATGATGGGTGAGGATCAGCGCAAGTCGCAGCCACAGAGGTTGCAATGAGGTTATATGGCTTGATTGGCTAGTGGGAGATTTGGGGATTCATACAAGTATACCGACTTTGCATAGTAATTCCATGAGTGCTATTCAGCTAGCACAGAATCCTGTCTTTCATGCAAAGACCAAACACATTGAGGTCAGGTACCATTTCATCAGGCAGGTACTTGAGGACAAGCATATAAGCTTGTCAAGGTTCATACAGATGATAACCGTGTAGATATGCTGACGAAGAGTCTACCTAGTCAACAGTTTGAGTATTGTCGTGTATTGATGGCCATTGGATAGTATGCTCAATTGGGTTGTTCTTCCTTAAAGGCACATTGGTCTTTAAGTGGACGATTGTGGGGGTTAAAGGCCACTGTGACTGAATCCCGATTATGTACAATACTCAAACACATATATATATGCATGACATAGAAGATTGGGGTGTTCTGCACCCACCAAAACTTGTGGTGTGGCTCTCCCTCTCTCTCACCCTCTTCCGTTCCTCTTCTATTGTTGAGATCGCTCAATTGGGTGCATGTTATAGTAGCCCATGCAAGCTAGGACTTTACTTTTACTAGATCATGGTGTTTCCACAGATCTTTGTGGATTTTTACTCTTGGCAATGTTCGGTGCTAGTGATCAGATTGGCATCGGTCGTTGTAGAAAAATCAAACAACTAGTTTATATGTTTTCTCATTCCCTTTGTCAACCTCTTTGGCCATGTGTGTTTTTTGTTAATGGACTCTTGATAGGTTTCTCAAGGCTAGCTTGCCTTTAAAACTACAGTGTCTAGGTGTGCCCACTCCTAGTTTTGTCTTGCATGCTTGCGCTAATGGTAGGTGTAAAGGTTGTTGATCACTCAAGGGACTTAAGCCTACAATGAATTATAGAGGTGACCTCCTTTGTGACATGGCGACTCCTCTTACATGCTTGGGTTGTGGTAATTTGGGAGGAATTTCTACGACACCAAGGCCAATCATAGGCTTCATTTTTGTGCATTCTTCAATTTCTTACATGCTTGCAAGCTCTCCTTTCACTTGTTTAGGCTACTCATGCTTCCAGCATTGTTAATGACCTTTGGCTCTTCATCGTTTGTCTATGTTTCTCCATTTTGAATGGGTTGACTACCTTTGATTTGGGTTTTTTAGGGCGTAAGTTCTACTCTTGATTGTGTCTTAAAAGTTCTACCTTGTTTTCTCTATTGCTTCTTGTTATTGTGCATTCACAAAAGGGTGTTAGGCTAGTAGTTCACTAAGTTCATATGGCTATTGGCTTGCTTTTGTTTGGTTGTGATTTGTTTTGTAGACTTTGTTAGTTTCTAGGCACATAATTGATTTTATTAAGTTTTGATCATCTAAGTTAAGGTGTTGAACTTTTGTTTAGAGGAGTGTTTCTTTTTGTTTCTCTTCTTGGGTTGTGTTATCCTTTTGCTAACTGTCTATTGATCACACAACAATTTGGATATGTGATGGCAAAGAGCTGCCCTTGATGCCTTGCATGAGACTATTGACATTTTCTTTTACTTCTTTTTTGTTTTCGCTTCTATTTTTTGGTTTGATGTGATTTTTAAAGTTTGATGTGATTTTCAAGTCGAGATACCTAAGTAGTTTTGTGTATATGGTTTTTTATGTATCTCAAGGTTACAAATCTTTTAAGCTTTCTTGTTTTCATATGTGCACTCTTAAATTGTTTCTTTTTGTGCACTCTTTTTGCTTTTAAGTATTTCTTTTGATGCCCTATTTACTATAAGCAACCTAGGCTCAATTTCTTCATCTTTGACCTTTGATAAGATCACTTATTGTTCTCATATTCAAGAACACACTTTTTGGTACTCTTATTCAAACATCCATGCTAAGAATGTGAGCCTAAGAACAACACCATCACCAACATTCATATAAGCAAAGTCCAAGTCACAATATGGAACTTAGTAGTTCACGCTAACAAAGTCTAATTTATATTTTTTGGGGATTCAATTCCAAAAGTACCAATAAAGTGCCAATATTTTGCCTTCATTTGTTTGGAAAAACACCTTAGCCTAAGGAAACTCTATGTAAATAGTTATAAAAAACCACCATGATAGGTGGTGTTTAAAAGATGGGACATGGAAGAGAAATAAAGAGATTAAAGAGAATGGGGAAAAAGACTAATAGAGACAAGTGCTTAATTTGTACAATGTTTAGAGTAGAGAAATAAAGTGTTTAGAGTAGAGAAATTGAAAGAAGACAAGATTCAATTGTTACCACTTCGTAACCGCTTGGTACATGTTCATCAAGACTTAATTGTACCCACCAAGTTCGTTTTTTCACCACATGGTCTACCCTCTTGTGGGAGGATACCAATACCATCTTATTCATTACGGTTCACCTTGATATTTATTGGTAATATGTTACCCCTACATTGACATGTATATATATAGATATATACATTTATCAATGTATGGGGGACATACATTGATATGAGATTCAGCCATTCTTCTCGAACAGATGTTGTACACATGGAAACCTTTAGTGTAGACTAGTGGTCATTGATGAAATGTAGAAGCGGTGAAACCGTAATCTACAAAAATCAGGACTCCAAGAGAATTTGCCGCTTCTGTCAGAAGATCCAACATATATCACAATCCCAACAAACCATGATTTATAAAGATGATGATTACAGGAGAATTTGGGAGTGCCCAAGAGAATTTGCCGCTTCTGTCAGAAGATCCAACATATATCACAATCCCAACAAACCATGATTTATAAAGATGATGATTACAGGAGAATTTGGGAGTGCAGCAATAGAAATGGCACTCCTCGTACATTGCAAGGTTTGCTGTTTCCTGATCAGTATGGGAAGTTGAACCTAGCCCATGTTGAGCAGCCTCAGTTTGGATATGAGGATGCAAAAAATTCCTGGGAATAGAAAGATCTGTGAAGCTTGCAGCATCTGTAAGGTAGCGTTGCTGACTTGAATATCTGGTTTTGTGTGCTGATGCTGAAGGGAGAACAAAATTGCCATCTTGTTTTGGGCTGGCAACCTTGTGTTCAATTCACACAAAGTGCTCGGTTGGGTAATCATACTGATAGCCATTGTAATCGTAGTAGAGTCTTTCACCCTTGGGTATGTCTCGGATTGCTATGAGCAGTGCATGAGCCTGCCCATCGATGTTGAATCTGACGCATCTCAGGTTCTGCTTCTTCCTCCCATCTCTGTTAGAACATCCAGCTTATGGATATGATTACGAACTCTTTTAGAAAGGCAACTGGGACTATTGAGGGCACTTGCATGTTTTTTAAGCACTCGCATTAAGGGTTGACAAAATTGCAGAAGTTGCGTTTCGAAGTTGGGAGATGGGGGGGGTGAGAGAGAGGGGGGAATAATGATCGCTGATGCCATAGAAAATTAGCAAACAACTTGCTGCAAGAGCAATGGTTTGGCTTACAGTGTATGATTGTTGATCCCAGATACAAATCGTGCAATGTTTCCTCGCTTATCCGGACAGATGACGAGATCCTTGGATCGAAAATCTGTGAAAAGCAAGCCCATGATACTATCGCCGTCGTCGTTCTCCCGGTTGCACAAGTAATCCACGTCCCCCGTGTACTCTGCTACAATGGTTAGATCTTTGATGTGGCTGTCTGCCTCGACCACGAACCTGCACAGAAGCCACCATTCAGCCCACTTTGCCCATACGTGCGCTTGCGAAGCTCTCTCTGAAAAGGAAATGAGCAGTTCCGGAAATCTTAGAAGCAGAGCTTCCTATCACTTACCCTTCTCGAGGATCGAAAGTGACCATCAAGGGAGGGCAGTCACCACGGCTACACATCTCTTTGCAGAGATCAAAGGTAGCTTTGTCCTCCTTGCCCATTATCTGCAGTTGCAAACACGTGGAAGGAGATCTTTAGACGGAACATGTCGTTCTATGCATTTGCTTTGATGGAAGCGACAAGCGCAACGACTGCTAGGGGCCAAGACATTACCTGCATCCCTCCTTTCTCTAGATTGGGGTTATTTGCAGACCTTGGAGCAAGCCCGGGAATGTAAGTAAGTGTATCACTGTATTCGACGCCTGAACTTGTCAATGCCGTCGCGAGAGATGCCATTTGCGACAATCTCCGGGAAGCATCCCTGGAAGGTGAGAACGGTAACAGCTTTCTGCTTTTCTTTTTGACGCACAGAGCAGCGCTCGCTCTCCTTCGCTTCTTGAGCCCTGTAAAATCGAGGACTACTCTGAGAATCAAAGGACGCTCTGCATAAGTATCCTCAACTGAAATAATGTAGCTAAGAGACCAAGAGAATTCACCTTCATCGGCAGGTTGGAGAGGCCGTTGAATCCTGAAAAAATCAATGATCTTCGTTTGAACCAACGGAAATTCTGAGACGGCACGGTTCGACAAGCAGATTGAGCTCAGAATCTTGGTGACAGAAAAAAGAAGTCCCCTGTGCAACATTGTTCGAGTCTAAAGCCCAGGCAAAATCTATTCTTCTAAGCACAAACAGATCAAGCAGCCAAATCGAAGAATTCGCGCAGGCAAGACAAACCAATGAGCAATCTCTCACAGATGCAAGCATGCAAAATCGCAGCGGCTTTCTGCAGACCGATTCCGCCCATTCTCCCAGACGCAATCGAGACCAATTCAGAGCGGAACTGGGAGAAGAAGAATCCGGGAGCACCTGAGATGCGGTCTCTGCGGGAGCAGAGGGGGCAAAACCAGGCGCCGGAGGGGACACGGAAGAGGATGGGGGTGAGGCAGGTGGTGTGGAAGCCACGATCACAGAGGTCACAGAGGAGGAGGTGCTGTTCACGGTCACCGAGGAGGCAAGAGTGGCAGCGGATGTGGGAGAAGTCGGGAGGAGGGGAGGGAGGGGAGGGGGCAGGTAGGGGGGCAGAGACGCGTTTGGAGCGGCGATGGTGAGGGGGGGGAGCCATGGATATGGCTATGGCGAAGCTCTGAGTGTCGGCTATGGCGAGGCTCTGAGTTTTGGCTATGGCGACAAACAAGAAGAAAATTGATGAAGAAGACGATGATGAAAACGATGATGAAAAATATGAAAAAAAAAACAATTTTCGTTTTTTTCGCGCGTTCTCCTTTTCGCGGGCTTTTCATATTTTTGTTTACTAGAACTAATAAGGGGTTAGCCATAGCTACTTGAAAATTAAGGCCCATAGCCATAGCTACTTGAAAATTAAGGCTTGTGGGCATGCCCGCATTTTTGCACACCCCCCATTACACACCAGTCGCCCATCTTGAGATCCTTTTTAACTAGATTTGCGGCGGCAGGCAACCTTTCCAGCGTGAAGCATGTAACTACAAACTCAAAACTGAACCTGAATCCTAGTATTTTATTAAATTTTTAGGAAAAAAACTGAATGAGTAAAATCACAGGGTCCGTTAGAACCTGATCCTCCCTACAAATGCCAGGGGTAGTGATTTATTATTGATTTCGTGATGGCCATGTTTTGGGAGCTAAGGTTCGGGAAAAATATGCAAGGGGGGTAACAAGCTACCACTGAAGCATCAGGGAGCAATGAAGCATAGGAATCCTTGATAGAAGGCTGTGTTGCCAATGATGATGACAATGATGTAGCTGCTACCAAGTCCCTCATCCACACCCTCGCTTATAGATTTGGCTCCTCCACCTATCTCTCCATTAGCAACATCAACGCTTCTAATGTCAAAAACTTCTTTCATGCCAAGCCTTCACTCTCCCTTCAGCATGCTACATCATCAACCCCCTTCGTTAATTGAAGTAGCCTCTCAAGCATGCAAGCACAATCTCCAACTAGTCACCAGTGGAGTAAGAGTCTACTAGTGTGTGTGAAAGTATATGGCCAAGAATCCCGCACCTTCCTACTATTCACAGCTTGTCGTTTCTTAAATTGGTTGGTGCCATTCCTTCAGCAATTGTGATTCTGTGAATGACAAAGGTGCAAAAAAACAGAAATGTTGTTCAAAGAAATTATTGTTCATAGGAGGAAAGGTACATGGAACTTGGAAGGGGGAGCTGATGTTTAAGCGATAAGTACTATTGGTGCATCTATGCCTAGGATATCCGATGTTTTGAATACGCCCTTGAACCTATTAGAGGCTCACGCTAGGGAGTCACTATATACTACACAAATAATTATATATTCTTGTAAAGCTTCACTCAAGCTGTGCATCACAACCAGGGCTCTTGGTGCTTCGCAAAATACTACCTCGTTTCTTATGCGTGCAAAGAAGTCAAGAGGCATCGCTTCCTTGCTTTCTCCCATCCAAGCAATGTTGTTTATGTTGCAACGGATGCAACAATCGATCCCCCGTTGTGATCCAAAATCCAGATGGATGAAGGGCAACTAGGAAAGCTGGCTAGTAGTGAGATCAAAATCAGATGATCAAAGACAAGGCGATATAGAGGGTGTTATTGATTATTGCAATCGAGCTACTAGGAGCAACGAGTAGAGCAGAGACCAACCCACCGCTAGGGAAAATCCATAGCAAACTTTGCTCTATCGGCTATCCCACCACTAGGGAAAATTCGTAGCATACTCTTGCTCTAAGCTTGCAGACTGGAAAGAAACGCAATTACTACAGCCTGCTCAAGACATCACTCCTTTGGCTCCTTGGCTTTTCCACCAAGGAGCCTCTATCTCCGCTCTGCATGTTGGCCTCCTAGTATGTCAAAAACCTTTGATGTTTCTAAGTTTGTAAAGGGAAAAAAGTGCCGTTTTGCAATATAAACAAAAATCGAGCTAATTGATCATAGATCTCATTCCAAATCGATACTTATGCTGGTTATTTCGTAAGTAAAACCTTGGAAAGCGCCCATTTGATTTTAGTCAATCAATGGACACAAATCAAGCTTTTGTATTTTAAAATAAAGCTTAAAAGAATTAAAAAATTCATACCGTTAGATTTGCATGAAATCAATGCCCATGATTGTGACAAGTGGCTCAAGGAGAGCTCAAAAAACATAAACTTCTCCCTGCTATTTTTTTAAAAATGAGTGCCTATGAATCGGCACCCCTTTAACACACACCCCATGTACAAACCCCTCTTGGAAAAATGAGTGCTCGAATGGGCTATTTAGCGAGCTGCTGCTATGCTCAAGGACTCGAATCGTTATGACGATTGGTGGCTATATCCATCCCTGCCCATCAGTGGGCACCCAAGCTTGGATGCCCAAGGAAGGCCTTTCTCAGGGCATGAATGTGGACTCCACATTGGATTCAAAGGTCTAAGTTTGGGCATTGAATGTGTAAAGAGGTGCCAACCTAAACCTTAAATCGTATTTCTATTGGTCCAAATAGCCACCCTTTGGTGTGTAAACACCCTTAAAAGCATTTTTCTAAAAATTTGGAGTCTTTGATATTATACTGTGGCTGAACTTCATGGTGGATTAAGACCCTCCTCTCTCATGAAGGCTTGTTTTAAACCGAAGGTTTATGGAAAAAACTAAGTTATAATAGTTAGCCTTTCCATCATCGAACACACAACTACTAACTCGAAATGGAGCTTGGATCCTAGGATTTTATCAAAATTTTAAAGGAAAAAAGAGAATGAGCAAAAATGTGGATATGAGACAAAACACAAGGTCTGCTAGGACCCGATTCTCCCTGTCAGGGCTGGTGATTTACTTTAGCATATTCAAAGACAAAATCTACGAAGAGTTGGCAGTCCCTACACTATTCAATGGAAGCGCATACAATATCTGCACATCTCTATGTAATTAATACTAAAACATCGTTTGGTGGGAGCTCACCAACAAGATAGATAGCTTGCTATGTCTAGAGAAAATTTATTCTTTAAAACGATGAAATTTTTGGTTCTGACAAGCATTTTCATCAACTTGGGGCTTCGCTTGCAAAAAGTTCAATGCGAGATAGGACTCACTATGTTAAAGACGCTCTCTTGGACACAAACATGGAATAGCTTTTACAATCCAAAATTCAGTTTTGTGACTTTGCAATGGTTCGACAACTCGGGCCCTCCACCCTCTTTATCACGTTCTCAGCTACGAGAGACTTTGGCAACCCTTACTGAGCTACTTGAAAGCCTTGCAAACCAATGTGACAAATGCTTCAACTAACAACTCCCCCATATACATTCAAAATCTTGTTCAATCAGACCCTGTCACTACTGCTCAGTACTATGTCCACGGGTTTCATGCTATTACAATGCTCTTGAGGCAAGATCCTCTCCGATTAGACCCTATCACTACTGTCCACGGATTTCAGGCTATTCATACCTTCTTGAGGCAAGATCCCTCTATACTAGGAGAGATCCTTGTCTATTTCTCTGTCACTAAATTCAAAATAGGAGAAGCCAACATGATCATGGATTGCTTTGGGTCAAAGATGCACCAGCTTTCAATATCTCCACTAAACAAGAAATACAAGATTTCATTGATAAGTACAATACTTTAGACATCTCACAACTTAACATAGTCCACAAAGAATTCCAAATGGTTGGCAAGGCCATACTAAATACCAAACATATAAGTGCATAACAAGCTATTTACTTATGTCTCTTACTACCCCTAACAAGCACCATGCGTGTATTCACATAAACACAAGCCCACTAGAGGAATGGACTTTGTTATTAAAGCGACGATCGTAACTCGAAAAGATGGAACCATCAAGTAGTGACATCTTTTTTCTTGATATTATTAACAAAGGTTTTTCAAAGGTATGTGGAGCTTGATCCATTTTTCAGAGGGTTATTTTTTTGCCGTGCTTTGGACCCATGCGCGTTCATACCCACTCTATGAAGGGGCATATAGGTGGGGCAACACCCCCTATTATTGTCATTGGGGGATTCTAAGGGGGCTGGTGACAACATTTAGGCCAAAACTACATGAAAATTAGCACATGAGTTGTATGGTCAAAATTGTAAAATAAGGATGTGGCTTACATAGCATGAGAGCAATGGATATACTACTTGTGTCTTATATCTTCTCACTAGATAAGAAAAATGCTGGATTGGTTGTTTCTCCATGGATGTAGCCCACACTAGGTGAACCCCATATATCAACGGTGTCTCCTTTTCTCTTCCATTTTGTGTGCTTTTTGTATTGTGTATTTACCATTCTACTTCTTGCATTATTGCTCCGTTATCACATTGCTCCTAACAACAACTGGTATCAGAATGTTTGACAAACACCCATTGATTCATTTACAAAGAGGTTCTTGGTTCGAGTGGGAGCAAAATCATGAAAGTAGGCAAGTTCAAATTGAGAAGTTTAGTGGTAAGAACTACTAGCATTGGAAGATATAGATTAAGTAGATTGTTTATATCAGAAGGACTTTTTCTTGCCATTAGGTAGGATTGCAAAAAAGCATGTATGCCAGCTAAACTAGGAGGTTCTTGACAAAAAGGAACTAGGAATGATATGACAGTGTTTGGTAGCATTAATGGCTTTCAACATCCTTGGTCAGAAGACAACAAAGGACTTGATGAGCATGTTGAATACATTGTATAAAAAACCATCAGCTTTTAACAAGGTATTTCTTATGGAGCCTTTATTCAATTTGAAGATGTGAGAAGATAGGTTAATAGTTGATCTTGAATCAATACAAATACAAGCTAATTAAGGTCTATAGGAGTAAACTTTGATGATGAGGTTCGAGCTCTCTTGATTTTTGTGCTCATTGCCAAAAAGTTCGGATGGCTTAGTCATGGCTATGAGTAACTTTGTTTTTGGATCAAACACTTTAAAGTTTGATGATGTTGTTGGTGTTCTCCTTGGCAAGGAGATGTGACAAAAATGCATAGGTGAAACATCAAGTAATTCCTTGACTCTTGAAAACAAGGAAAGATAGGGGAGAGAGGAAAGAGCCCAGGATATTGTAACAAGTCAAGAAGAAGCAGATCCAAATCCAAAGGGAAATTGGAGTGTTGGCATTGTGGGAAGAAAGGACACCTGAAGAAAGACTGTTGGTTCCAAAAGAAAAAGGAAGGAGATAGACAACAAGAGTATACACAGGAAGCAAATGTAGCGCATATTGGGTTGCAAGATGCATTAATTCTTCCATTTGATAATATTACTAATGCATGGGTAGTAGACTCAGGGGCTTCATTCATGCTACACCACATAGGAAATATTTTCAAGACTATGTTCAAGTTGATTTTGGAGAAGTTTATTTAGGTGATGATGAAGCATGTAAGGTTGTTGGAAAGGGCAAGGTGTTGATAAAATTACAAAATGAAAACCAATGGCTGGTAAAGGAGGTAAGGAATGTTCTAGATTTAAGAAGAAACTTAGTTTCGCACAACCACATTTGTAGGAAATTTATGGAAGGTCACTAAAGGATCAATGGTAATAACGAAAGTAGACAAGGTAGTAGGTACACTATATTTATGTATCGATAATGCTTACTTCTCTATTGATTTAGCTTCTATAGGAGCAAATATGGCTTTGTGGTATCATAGGCTTGGACTCATGAGTGAGAAGCAGATGCAGATTCCTTACTCAAGAAAATACTTGCCAGGTTTAAAGCAGATTTATTTGGATCTTTGTGAGAATTGTGTTTTTGGAAAGTAAAAGAGAGTCATATTTCTCAAGGTTGGGAAACAAAGAAGAGAGAAAAGTTAGAGCTTGTGCATGTAGATGTATAGGTCCTATTGATGTATCATCTCTCGGTGGTTCTCACTATTATGTTACTTTTATTAACGATGCCACTTGAAACCTTTAAGAAATAGAAAGCTTTGGTTGAAAATGAGATAGGAAAGAAACTGAAGGGTCTCAGATCAGATAATGGAGGCAAATATGCATCAAAGAATTTGATAGTTACTATTCATACAATGGAATTCATAGAGAGAAGACAACTCTAAGCACACCACAAGAAAATCATATGTCAAAGAGGATGAATAATCGTGGAGCATGCAAGAAGCATGAGAGTACATGCAAGGTTGCCCTTATAGCTTTGGGTTGAAGCATAAATATAGATGTTTACTTCATAAAAAGATCACCTTCAAGTTCCTTGGATGGTGGCATTCCAAAAAGGCATAGATAGAAAACATTGTCCATGTTGATAAGGAATTGAGAACAAAGTGTGAGGCAAAATCCAAAAGTGCATTTTTATTAGATATGGAGGTAGTGATTTTGGTTATCGTATGTGGGATTATGAAAGTAACAAAATCATTAGAAGCAAAGATGTTGTATTCAATGAGGCTGTTATGTATAAAGATCACTTGCAGAAAAGAAAGAAAGAAAATGCAAACACAGAGTATGCAACTCTTGATGAAATCATAGATGATGAAATTCCGAGGGTTGTAGAAAATGACATTTGGAAAATGAAAAATGCAATAGTAGCACAACAAGAACCTCAAACTCCTCCAAGTGCACTTAGAAGGTCTACGAGGGTAAGTAGACCACCTGAGTGATTTTATCCGTTGTTCAATTATGTCGTGTTGACTTATTCTCGTGAATCAAAAACATACGAAGAAGCAATGCAGGAAGAATCCAAAAAGGAGTAGGAGCAAGGCATGAAAGAGGAAATGGACTCTTTGTTACAAAACCAAACTTGGGATTTGGTTCGATTGCCTATGGAAAAATAGCATTGTAGAATAAATGGGTTTACAAGCACATTGGACAATCTCTCTTATGACACAAAATATTTGAAGGATCCTATGTGGTACCAAGCTACAAAATAGGAATCAATGTAGAAGGAGAAAAAAAGAGGTACTAGGCAAGGCTTGTTGTAAAGGGGTTTGCATAGAAGAAAGGTATAGACTTTAACAAAATATTATCTCCTATTATTAAAATTACTTCAATTAGAACTATTTTGAGTCATGTGGTTACAAAAGACTTCAACTTGAACAATTATATGTAAAGATAGCTTATCTTTATGGGAAATAGTCTCCTCTTCCCAAATGCCTCCTATAGTGCCACAAGGATATGAGGTGAAAGGAAAGAAGGAATTGGTATGTAGGCTAAAAAAAGTTCTATGTCTTAAAGTAAGCTCCAAGGTAGTGGTATTTCAACTTTGACAAATTTATGGTAGAACAAGGTTATAGTAGATGTCATTCAAACCACTATGTTTATTCTAAGAAACTAGACAATGGCAGATATGTGATATTCTTATTGTATTGTGATGACATGCTTCTTGTAGGCTCTAACATGCAGGATATAAATGCACTCAAGAAAAGTTGGCAAATACATTTGCAATTAAGGATTTGGATGGTACAAAGCAAATCCTTGGCATGAGAATAACAAGAGACGGGAAAAATTGTAATTTACATTGTCTCAAAGTGAGTACATTATTGAAAGGTATTGGAAAGGTTTATATGCAAGGATATGTGTCCCTAGACACAGGAGGAGACTGACTATATATTAAGGGTTATATATGCATTGGCAATTGGTAGCTTGATGTATGCAATGGTATGCATGATGCCAGACATTACACATGTAATGGGAGTTGTAGAGTGGATTCTTAGGTATTTGAGAATCTAGGTAAAGAACATTGGATGGATGTAGAGTGGATTCTTAGGTATTTGAGAGGTATGACTGCTCATGCATTATGTTCTAAGATTTAAACATGTTTCTACAAGGATATGTTGATTCAATATAGCAGGTGATAAAGGTGGAAGAAGGAGCACCAACGGGTATGTTTTCAATGTAGGTGGAACAGTAGTAAGCTCGGTGTCAAAGTTACAAAAGATTGTTGCACTTTCTACACTAGAAGTAGAATATGTTACAATTATACAGGAGAGTAAAGAGATGATTTGGTTGCAAAGTTTTATGGAGGAACTTGGGAAGAAGTGAAGAAAATTGCAACTTTATAGTGAGAGCCACAGTGCTATTCATCTTGCAAATAATTCAACCTTCCATTCAAGAACCAAACATATACAGCTTTGATATCATTTCATCCAATCTATTTTTGAGGATGGATAGTTGAAGATGATAAAAGAGACATACTAGCCAAAATCCTATAGACATGTTAACTAAGGTGGTAACTAGGGAAAAGTGGAGCTCTTGATCAATTTTAATTGGTCTAAACAATGAGAGATATCTAGATCCAAAGAATTTTGGTGCCTGCTAATATAATGGTGGAGTTATTATGATCAGTCTCTAAGTGGGAGATTGTTATATGTGGAGCCCGTGCTTTAGACCTAGGCATGTTTATACCCACTCTATGAAGGGGGGGTGTAGAGGGAGCAACGCCCCTTACCACTATTGCCACGGGTTCTAAGGGGGGTCAGCAAAAATACATGAAAATTGGTGCATGAGTTGTGTGGTCAAAATTGTAAAAATAAGGGTGTGACTCACATAACATGAGAGCACTGGATATATTGCTTGTATCATGTATCGTCTCACTGGCTAGATAAGAAAAATGCAAGGCTAGCTATTTCTTTGGTGGATGTAGCCCACACTGGGTGAACCACATATATCGGTATCTTGCTTTCTCTACCACTTTTGATGGATTCAAGGGTCTTCAATCCATCAAACATCAAGGCACATGGCCTTGTGTATACTGATCAATCTTGGGTGCATGATACATCAAACCTTGACCTTCTACACCAACTCAAAAACAAGCACATTAAGTTGGATCCAAATACCCTCCAAGAAATTGAATGCCTTAAGTCACAATGTGCTTGGCCATTGGAAGAGTTTTGAGTTTATGACCAAAACAAGGTGAATGATATATATCTATCATTCATTAGGCCTGCATGTGGGTGAGTGAAATGCTTAAGAGAAAGCATAAAAGTGGAGGCATGAAAAGGAAAGAGTGTACAAAGAGTAATGGTCCAAAAGTCAACAAGATGAATTTCATTAAGAGAGAGAGAGGGGAGGAGGGCTGCCTAGAGAGAAGAAGGAGAAGAGAAGAGAGAGAGAGAGAGAGAGAGAGAGAGAGAGAGAGAGAGAGAGAGAGAGAGAGAGAGGAGAAAGAAAGGAGAGAGAAAAGGAGAAGAGAAAGGGGGGAGAGAGAGAGAGAGAAAGAGAGAGAGAGAGAGAGAGAGAGAGAGAGAGAGAGAGAGAGGATGAAGTCACTAAATGCATGCATTAAAGCCTCTTACAAGGAGCATACTTAGACCAATGCCTTTGTACCAAAGTCATAGATACTAGCCTGCCAAAGTCGCTAGCAACCAATAGGAAATTCCCACCCCAACAAATAGAAATAATCAGGATTTTTAGCTTTGCAAAAGTCAAATCGTTGCTAAGGCTACCTAGAGGGCACATCAAAAACCAATAGGCCAACCTTGCAATCCCTCAATAGAGTCTCATTTCACATACATGAGTTGGACATCATCTTGATAAAAAGTATTTTAGCAACATCAATATTTGTTTGCAAGAAATGTGTGTACCATCATGTTCCCTTTTCCTCTATGGCCCTCGAGCGTCGCCATGCCTTGCGTCTAGCATCATGCCTCGAATTCTTTTCTAGTTAATAGAACTGGTGTGGTTGCTGGGATCGAAATCTCCATGGCTAGTGGTGTAAAATTTGTTACTTCTACGACTGGGTGTAGTTCTGCAGCACCTTCCGTGTGCGGTTCTTTGCTTCCGCGCCTCCAATCTGCATATCTCTTGCTCATAGTTCTCCGTCTCTGCAGTTGCAGAACTTCTCAATTTCTGTGCCTTTAGCTTGCAGTTCTTGCGCATCTTTTGGGTTCTTGCACCTTTAGCCTACAGTTCATGCATAGCACCACACATCTTTTGGTGGACCGTGCCTACGAAACCACTCATGTACATCTACAACACTCGCACGCTCCCTGGTTGCAGCTAGCGCATCTGCACATCACGAACAAATCATAAATCGTGACTATTTTCTGAGTTCCTACATCTTTTGGTGCATCTGTGTGTCGCAGACAGATCACAACTATTTTCCTAGATTCCTGTGTCTTCTGGCGCACCTGCGCATCGCGGACAAACTATTTGGGCTCCTATGAAAGATCTCGCGCCCCTATCCTCTTCCTCTTCTCCTTCTCTTTCTCCTCTCCTCTCCTCTCTTTTTATTAAGGAGTGGGAATTGAACCCAAGACCTCCTCATTCACAAAAGGAAGACTTACCAATGGGCCAGCAACTTGGAAGTGATGAAAGTGTAAAGATATTGCTTATATGGTGAAATCTCATGAATTGTAACTCTGTAACCGTAGGGAGTTTCCTCTTGTTGTAAAAAGAAAAGGTACATCATTTCATGTGCTCTATTCATATCCGATACTAGATCGTAGATTCTGAAGTTTTTCAAGTTCACTCCTTGGACGGTGGATATTTATGTCACTTCTCGATGAGTTCAAGGATTTGGTGCTTGGTCCTCCACTCATTACGGCTACCAATTGGCAAGATCTCTTTCTTGATCTTCATGTCGATCTTCAACAACTGATTGTACAATGCATTGTTCAAGGAGACGATGGGTGGGATGACACATCGTGGATGATTCAAGGTGAAGAATTAGTGATACAATGGGAGGACTTTGATTTCAATTTTACTCATTGTGCGGTGATCGAGCTACTTGCTGCATCGGAGGTAATTAAAAGGGTGACATTCTTCGAAGGGTGGTATGCTCCCGAAGCTTGGGGGGAGATTTTGCGCATCTGCTTATTAATTCCTGTGGATAAGCTCATCTTGAATGATTTCTTCTCGATCTCATTACAAAGGTTTCTAGGGCTCGGCTATGGTAATGTTTTGACCAAGAAATCCCTTTGTACCTAATCAACCTTTTGTACCTAATCAACCTTTTGTGCCTCATTTTGAGCTTCAAGTTGTAATTATTTTTGGTCTAAAGATAAACTATCAACAAAGGATTGCAAGTTTATTTGGTGTTGAATGTCTTGCTCAAGTATTGAATTCTCCCCACCCTCTCCTTCTAAAGATAAACTATTAACAAAGGATTGCAAGTTTATTTGGTGCTGAATGTCTTGCTCAAGTATTGAATTCTCCCCACCCTCTCCTTCTACCTATCTTGGACTACCGAGAAACTTGGGATGTCCGGATTTTAGTCTTGGTGTGATGACATCTTGGCTCCTCCAATTTGACAGTGCATACAAACCTTCGACCAAGGTTGCTGGGGTGGGTGTGAAGCTCACTTCACTAGGGGGTGAGGTGTATTGTTATAGCAAGTCTGCACCAGCAAGTACTTGCAACCAAGCTGAGTACTCGGCACTCATTTTTGGGCTACAAAAGGCGCAAGAACATCGCATCAAGCAACTTGAGGTGCAAGGATATTCTCAAATCGTGTGTGAACAAGTTAGTGGAAGGTGGAAGGTGTGGAGCGAAGGCTTGGTTCCATGACATCAACAAGCATTGGAACTTTGCCAACAATTTAAAGAGGTAAAAATTCAGCATATCCCTCGAGCTCAAAATATAGTTGCTGATTTCTTGGCATGTGAAGCTTGTACTTCAATCACGCATGAAGCAAGTGGAAGCACCACCCCAACAAAGCCGCAAGCCATGGAGGGTGATCATTTGTAAGGAATGTAAAGGTTGTGGTCATCATGAAACTAAGTGTTGGGCATATTTGATACAAGTTACCGACTTCAGAAGATCATCAAAAAGGTCCTCAAGGACATTGCTCAAATGAAGGATGCCAGACCACACACCCCTTGAAGAAATAGCATGGCGATTACAAGAACTGGAAGAAGTTGAAGGTGATGTGCAAGCTCTCCAACTGTTGACATTTGTCATGGCATTCTTGTTTGCCTTGATGAATAACCTCATGCAGTGCCATGTCTCTAACCCTCGCTTGTAAATATGGATGCCATATCATGAGGGTTGGTCCTTTTAAGATTGTCTATGAGCTATTCTATGCTAAAGATTCTTCCCGTGTAGTATTTCACAATACACTAGTCACACCCTACCCTGCCTATGTGTGCTTTGTGGATGTATCTTCACCTGATTTTAAGTTCAAGCTACCTCTTTCCATTGTTTGCCAATAGATAAGCCTCATTTTGACTCTCTCTTTTCCACTTTTCAAGCATGGCTGACATTCCTGTGTTCTGTGGATGGGTTGAAGAAAATCCAAATGAGTATCTTGTGGCCTTCAAGTGCCATTGTGTTTCTCTCAACTTTCTTACTGAAGATAGATGGCTGTTGGTTCTTCCCACATTTCTAGAGGGTTTGGCTCAAGTGTGGTATGAGAAGTAGGCTGACGACATTCACCAAAGCTGGCCAAGATTAACAACAGTGATGATTGAGTATTTTGGCAAAGAAGAGGAGCCGGAGAATTGAGAGTGCTCTCAACGGAAGCAAGAACGGAAGAAGGAGAGAGAGAGAGAGAGACAGAGAGCCACACAAGTTTGGTGGGTGCAGAACCACCCTAATCTTCTTTTTCATTCATTTATATATGTGTTTGAGTATTATCCATAACCGGGGTTAAGGCACAGTGACCTTTAACCCCCATAACCTCCCACTTAAAGGACAATGTGCCTTTAAGGGAGAACAACCAGTGAGCATACTATCCAATGCCTAGCAATACACGACAATACTCAAACCGCTGGCTAGGTAAACTCTTCGTCAGCATATCTGCAGGGTTATCATCTGTATGAACCTTGACAAGCTCTATGCGCTTGTCCTCAAGTACCTCCCTAATGAAATGGTACCTGACCTCAATGTGTTTGGTCTTTGCATGAAAGACCGGATTCCGTGCTAGTTGAATAGCACTCATGGAATCACTACGCAATGTCGGTACACCTGTATGAATCCCCAAATCTCCCACTAGCCGATCAAGCCATATAGCCTCCTTGCAACCCTCTGTGGTTGCAACATACTCAGCCTCTGTGGTAGACAAAGCAACACACTTCTGTGTGCGAGACATCCACGACACTGCACCACCTGCAAAGGTGAACACATAACCAGAAGTGGATCTCCTACTATCCACATGCCCTGCATAGTCTGAATCTGTGTACCCAAGTACACGCATGTCTCCTTTACCAAAGCAGATGCACATCTCCTTGGTACCCTTCATGTACCTCATGATGCACTTAACTGCCTCCCAATGCCTCTTTCCTGGATTAGCCATATAGCGGCTAACAACTCCCACTGCAAATGCAATGTTTGGCCACGGAAATAAGACTCTTGGTCAGCTTAGGCACATGTCTCACATGTTTCAAAACAAATGCAGACCCATTTGCAAAAGAAAACTTTATGTCACCTGCTCCCACTATGTCACATGCATAGTCATTTCCAAGATGCACACAACCTGTCTTTCCACTGTCATAAGTGGAGAACCATTCCCTATGGGGAGTAACATGGAATGAAGCACCAGAATCCAAAATCCAATCTTGGGAATATGCATCACCTGACGTGGTAAGCAACTCTGAAGGTAGACTAGACATGAAGAGAACGTCATTGTCACTATCGTGTGTGACTGCATTGATCTCCTCGATTTTCACTTTTCCTTTGTCCTCCCTTGGACTCTCTTCCTTTTGATTTACACCCCAATTTGCATTCTTTTTCTTATCCTTTTGCTCTCTTTTCAGCTTGTAGCAATCCTTTTTCATATGGCCCTTCTTGCCACAATGGTAACACTCAATGTTCCGTGCCCTGGATTTGCTACGAGACTTCCCTCTTTCTTGGGACTTCCCCCTGAACTGTGATCTGCCCCTTTGCACATTTAAGTCTACATCCTACTTGTTGCCATCCATAGACTTCCGTCTAATCTCCTCGGCCAACAAGCTACCCACAACATCATCAAATTTCAGTACTCCACCAGGTGCAGAGTTACTGACAGCTGTACGGAAGGTATCCCATGAGGATGGCAATGAACGTAAGAGAAATATTGCCTTAGTCTTTGCATCAAAATTCATCTTCTGAGCCTGAAGCTGGCTGAAAATAATATTGAATTCATTCAAGTGAGAAGTAATGGAGACCCCTTCCTTCATCTACAGCTCAAACAACCTCTTCATGAGGTAAACTTTATTAGAGGCAGTTTTCTTCTCATAAGTGGCACATAGTTTCTTCCACAAATCTTCCGTAGTCTGCTCATTTACTACTGTGAAATAAACTGACTCTGCAAGATGAAGTCTAATAGTAGACTTTGCTAATGCATCCAACTCATTCCAATCATCCCCAGACATATTTGCAAGCTTAGCTTCCCTGCCAAGGGTTTAATCAGCTTCTTTTGAATAAGCACATCCCTTATTTGCTCTTTCCACAAAGAAAAGTTTGTCCCATCAAACTTTTTAATGCTGAAAAACTCCTTTTTAGACATGGAAGAGGATGCCATAATGCAAATAAAGCAAAATCCCAAATGCTAGTGCCTGTAAGAGAGAATCACACCACATACCAGGTGCACCCAAATGTGTATGCCACAATAGACTAAAATATCACCAAGACTCAAAGCTCAAAGCATCAAAAGATGCATCTGACTCATGTGCATATACTATGCATCCATATGAGCAAATCTGGCTGAAAAGAAAATGCCAACTGCAATGGCAATCCAAAATGCCAATAAGTGCCAAATGGCTTAAGCATAAACACTGTCCATGGGCATATGCATCAATAATATCTCATCCAAGAGACCATAGCACTATCAGTGCATCACCTGCAATGTTTCAAAGCTGTCCCTCAGCATAAAATAGCATCCATGTGCAAAGCGTCCATAAAAAATAGCATCCCACAAGGCAATTTGGGCCTATCAGCGCATCCAACAAGGACCGCAATGCATCCAAATGGCCTATAAATCATCCATTGCAACCCAATGCATACCACGAATGAGCGCACACTGCTCAAACTGCAACCAGAGTGATCTGCATAAGGTATGCTCAAGAAATCATAGTCCCACAGTAATGAGCGCTACTGAAAATATAATCTGAGATGCTTCAAAACATGGGCGCCATTGCATAATCGGACTCAGCAAGAAAATCTGCAAATATCTCTCTTCTGCTAGAACTCCAAAATCCCAACCGATCAGTGAGAAATGGGAGTCAATACTTATCCATTGCCATGTGGCATAAATCTAAGGTTTCAAAACCTTAGTATGAAAAATGCATAACAGAGAGACGAAATCGAATACACAGAGATTTATAACTCTGAAAATCCTCCACCGAATCACGCAAGAACTGACAGGTAGGGGTTTTTGGGCATCCGGAACGCAATGGGACAGACGGTTTTAGAAACCATGGTCTCAATCACTGGGTCCAACACACGGACTGAAAAACGTTTTTGGAAACAGAGCTATCTGTAAACTCCACCGGAGTGCGAATGATGAGCAACATAGAAGTTTTAGGACCTCCTGAGTCCACCGGCGGAACTGACAGATCTGTAAATGGTTGCTCCAAACTTGAGTTCCAACACCCGAGCAAAAAACGCAGGAACTGACACAGTGAGTCAGAAATCCACTGAAATGATCCCAGATTCAAGAATGAAGGTGTTTCCAAGCTCCTGAAGTAATGTGGACACCAAAAGCAAGCAATAGTTGCCTCTACAAGTCAATACGGAGTCTCTGTCATCGAACGGAACAGGAAAAAGCTCAAAAAACGACTTTTTCTTTGAAAGCTCTTAACAGGCTCTCAAAACCACTTCGCAAAGCCAAAGTGACTTTTCCAAATGTTCCTCCAAGGTCTCTACACACTCGGATGCAAGTAAAGTCGCCCACAAAGCTTCCCACAGAGCTTCTCCTTCCTCCCACAGTGCTGCTGAGCTTCTAAGCATTCATGCACACTCAGCTAGATCATCCGGGCTCTGATACCAGTTGAGAGTGCTCTCAACGGAAGCAAGAACGGAAGAAGGAGAGAGAGACAGAGACAGAGAGCCACACAAGTTTGGTGGGTGCAGAACCACCCTAATCTTCTTTTTCATTCATTTATATATGTGTTTGAGTATTATACATAACCGGGGTTAAGGCACAGTGACCTTTAACCCCCACAAGAATGTGTAGCTGCAGGTGGCAAAATTGAAGCAGTCAAAAGGTGAGACAGCGTGTCGATATGTGGATCGAGCGGTGAAAATCCAAATGAGTATCTTGTGGCCTTCAAGCACCATTGTGTTTCTCTGAACTTTCTTACTGAAGATAGATGGCTGTTGGTTCTTCCCACATTTCTAGAGGGTTTGGCTCAAGTGTGGTATGAGAAGCAGGCTGACGACATTCACCAATGCTGGCCAAGATTAACAGCAGTGATGATTGAGTATTTTGGCAAAGAATAGGAGCCAGAGAATGTGTAGCTGCAGGTGGCAAAATTGAAGCAGTCAAAAGGTGAGACAGCTTGTCAATATGTGGATCGAGCGACCGTGCTCCTAGACTGTTTAATTGCCACGCAAGAGGACAATGCCGGATTTTGAGCTGGAATGACTCAGCATGTGATGGGCTACCTTATAGCAGGAGCAAGTGACGAATTTGGCCTCAAGCTTAAATGGGAGAATCCAAAAACTATGGTACTAGCACATGAGATTGCTCAAAAGTTTGATAAAGTTCAGTCTGACCCCGCTTCAAAGAAGACGATTGTCCCTCCGGAACCCCCTCAATTCTTGCAACAACAACCTGGGGGGTCTAACTCAGGGGCATACCCCCACCCCTCATCAGGGATGTATCCACTGCCTCCACCTCAAATGTATGGTCCTCCCTTAGATGCTTACCCTCAACAAGGAGTATATCCTCAACCTCTGCCTGAAAGATTTCCCCAGCCTTGCCCATGAGCCCCCCTCCTTCCTACTCCCCCAGCCCCTTCTACTAAAGTACCCGGAGTCAATGACCTAGCCAAGGCCCTGAATGATCTTCGGCTTGAGATGGTGGACATTAGAAATCAAGCCAATCACCCTCCAAGGGAACGTGCCAATGTTGTGTGCTACCATCACTATCAATGTGTTGACCACCACTGTCAATTTCTATGTAGTGGACATCGAAGATACAGGTATGAGTTACCCAACCATACTCGGGAGACCATGGTTGAGAAAGAGTGATGCAGTCAGCTATTGAAAGACAGGACACATGTCTTTTGGTGCTTCTAAGGAGAAGATCCCGGTGCAACGAGGTGCCACTGAACCAGAAGAAGAAGAGGAGCAAGACAGTGATACTCTCTCATCCTTAATGTCTGAATCAATGGAAGAATCAGACGGGGGGGAGGAGTTCTCAGAGGAGGAAGTTTACATGATGGGGGTGTCTTCGACCCCGCCACCTACAGAAAAGGTAACAGCTAGTCCTCAATAGCTTGAATCTATGCTTTCCCTAGACCTCACTCCAAGTGAGAAAGATGAGTTCCTAGAAATGTTCAAAGATTTCCTTGACCTCTTTGCAACTAGCTACCACCACCTTCGCCATGTGACTACCATAGAGCACAAGATAGAGCTGAAGCCTGATGCGAAGCCTGTGGCTCAGAAGTATCGGAGATTAGGGCCCCTACAGATCGATGCTTTGCACTCAGAGTTGCAAAAACTTGTAGAAGCTGGGTTTATTGTTCCAGTTCACAATACTGAATAGGTTTCACCAATGATAGTCACCCCAAAGAAAAACAACAAGTGGCGGGTCTACATCGACGATAAGAAACTCAATGCAGCTACCAAGAGGGACCATCATCCTCTTCCCTTTCAAGACCTCATTCTTGAGAAGGTAAGTGGTCATGAGATGCATACTTTCTGTGATGGTTACTTCGGGTTTTATCAAATCAGAATTGTTGAGGAGGATGTGCTTCAAACCACATTTGCCACACCTTGGGGGACATTTGCATTCAAAGTAATGCCATTTGGCCTCACCAATGCTCCTGCTACCTTTCAAAGATTTATGCAGATGGTGTTTGCTCCTTATTTGGGGGTTTTCTTGGAGGTGCTTTTAGATGATTTCTGTATATTCTCGGCACGTAAGGAGCACATCATGAAGGTTAGGTTGGCCTTCCAAAGGGTCAATGATATGAATGGCAGCCTCAACCCTGATAAATGCACCATTGGAGCCACTCAAGGGAGGTTACTGAGACATATTGTCTCATCTGAGGGCGTCAAGCTTGACCCCGAGAAGGTAGAAGCTATCCTCAAGCTCTCCTTGCCAACAACCAAACGTCAGGTATGCTCATTTGTAAATCTAGCAGGATACTATTGCCGCTTCATTGATCAATATGCTGCTTTGACGCAACCCATGACTATGCTATTAAAAGATGGAGTTGATTTCTCTTGGGATGAGGATTGTGATCATGGGTTTGTACAAATGAAGAGTGCTCGGGCTTCAAAACCCATGAATCTATGCAATCTTGATTGGTCAAAGACTTTCTATATTAATCTTGGGTTTGGTGAGCACACTCTGGCGGGTATTCTTCTCCAGCAAGGGGAGGATCCATTCATGTATCCCATTCGATTTGCTTCTTGACAATTACTTGAAACTGAACGACGCTACTCTGAGGATGACAAGCATGCTTTGTCTTTGGTGTTCTGCATTAAGAAATTTAAGCATTATGTTGCTGGAAAGTCCTTCATTATGATCTGTAGCAATGGTCTTGCAAAGCAGGTTCTTCAATCACCAAATCCCATGGGCCGATTGGCCAAATGGTTGGCAGTTTTACAAGAATATGATTTTTCTTTCAAAATTGTAAAAGGGGGTTGTTCCAACTTGAAGAATGCTTTGATTGATTTAGAGGAGTGCCTCGATGTAACCCTTGTAGCAGCCATAGAAGTTGGGGATCCATGGTATGGTGGAATCTACAAGTTTCTGGCTGCTTTCTCCTTTCCTCCAGAAAGTACTAGCTATGAGAGAAAGAAAATCCGTAGAGATAGCAGGCGCTACACTCTCTTTGATGGGGTGTTATACCGTTAAGGCCTAGATGGGGTACTAAGATGGGCCATTGATGCAAATGAAGTACCTAAGGTATTGAAGCATTATCATGATGGATTTTGTGGAGGCCACTATGCTGGTGACTATACAGCTAAGAAGATTTTACATTCTGGGTACTACTGGCCAACCTTGTTCAAGGATGTCACTATGTATTGCAAAACTTGTGAACCATGCCAATTCTTTGGTAGGAATGCGTCCTGGGCAACATCACCCAGTGATGTCCATCCATCAGTTTCAAAAGTGGGGAATAGACTTTGTTGGGCCCCTACCCATGACTGCCCACAAAAGCATCGAAGAGACTAGCCTGGTAACCCAAAAATCTCCATGCTCTGGCAAAGTGTGCCCCCCTCAAGGGTCTCGAGAAGGATCAACTCTGGGCTCTCAACCACCAATCTGATCCTAGGGACTCCATCATTTGCTAGAACTGAGGTGGCCGACTTTGGCGGGACTCGAGCACTAGGCCAAATGCCCAACTAATGGAAGAGAGGATGGCTCGATATTCCTTAGGGAGCCCTGGGAAGCGAGGGTGTAATCGAAAAATGTGGAACACGGTGTGTCGTATCCATGTCCTCCACTATGAACCCATGATACCAAGGAAAGAGGTAAACAAGATGCGGGCCAAGGAGGATGGGGCTCTGCTCCACAAGTGTTAGGGGAGCTCATCTGGATGAGGAAAACGCCTCTTCCATAGATGGTGACCTCCTGGATGCGGTCTCCCTCTAATGCCAAGCTCACCTGGATCCACTCTCACACCCATGTAGGCATGAGGCCCACAAGCGCCTTGTCCTGGAGGGACTGAACTGCCTGATGTACCTATTGCTTGTCAGCTGGGGAAAGAAGAAACTTAAAGGCTGTGGGATTCGAGGATGCTGCCATAGAGCCCCTTTGGCCAGCGCCACCAAGATCCTCTTCCTTCTAACAAACACGAGTACTCCTATTGCTGGTGAAGAAAGGAGGGAAAAAAGGGGAGGGGGTGGGGTGAAGGGAAAGGACAATGCGGGAGGGTGGAGGCTAAAAGGGCGAAAGAAAGGGAGAAGCAGAGAGGGGGGGGATGAAGAATCAGCGGGGGGAGGGAGGGGTTAGGAAGAAGGCAGAAGGGAGGTGGAGGGGGATGGAAGCCCGAGGGGGCAGAGAGAAGGCTGGAGGGGGTTAAAAAAGGGGGGGAGGCGGGGAAGAAGGGTGAAGGGGTGCGAGGGCAGTGAAGAGAAGGCAGGAAGGGAAGGAGGAGGCGAGTGGGAGGGGAAGCGGAGGGCATAAGGGGAGGCACAAGCGGAAGGGGAGTTGCAGGGGGAAGGGAAGGCATCAAGAGGGAGGGTGGAGAGGCAACGGGGCCAAGTGGTGGCCTAGGCAGAGGCAGAGCAGCAGCCTAGGTGGAGGGGAGGCGAGGCAACAAGGAGGTAGAGGGGAGGTTGAGCGGCGATGGTGATGGCGGGCAACGGGAGCAGCCAGGTCCGAGAGTGCGAGAGCTCTGGCACCTCAGTCTTCTAGGATTCTTCATGTCCAATTCACATGACAATCTCTTCTTAGTTGCTATAATTTTTGCATCAAGACTCCTTGTGATGATTAAATCATCCACATATATGATCACAACCACCATTTTTTCTCCCTCTTACTTCACATATAGTGAGCTACCAGCTTTATATTGCTTGAAGTGCATCATTTAGCAAGGGTTCACTCATTCTCTTGCACCAAGATCTTGGATCTTGCTTCAGCCCAAACAAGGCTTTTCTTAACTTGCACACATGTATAGGGTATTTGGGATGTATGTACCCCTCAGGCTGATACATATAACTTCCTCATGAATTGTACCATTTAAGAAAGCATTTTTAACATCCATCTGATATAGCTTCCACCCATGCATGCTTGCCAAAGCAATTATGGTCTGTATGGTGGTCATCTTTGCTACCAAGCATCATAGTCCAACCCATATGTTTGGGCATACCCTTTTGCCACTAACCTTGCCTTGTATCTCTCCACTCTTCCATCCAATTTACACTTCACTTTAATGAACCCATTTGCAGCCAATAGCTTTCTTTCCTTTTGGGAGTTTGACAAGTTTCCAAGTGTTGTTCTTATCCAAGGCATCCATTTCTTGATCCATGGCATCCCTACAATCTAGATTTTTAATAGCCTCTTCAAAACTTGAAAGCTCAACATGTTGCATTTTGCTAACCATGTATGCATAGTGAATCCTCATATATCCATTGTAAGTCAATCGATCCATGAAGTGTCTCACCCTTTCCAATCTTCTTAAGTCAATCTATCCACAGGGGATCTTATTCACGGCTGTGTACTTGCTATTTGCTTTCTATCATTGCTTTCTATCATGTGGTGGCACATACTTTGAGGCATGCTTTGTCTCTTGAGACTTAACAAGCTGTAAGTCTCTCCCCTCATCACTACTTGATTCCTTGACACTTTCTTCTACTTCAACTTTTTGCTTGCTTTGTCCACATGCTTGCTCCCCCTTAATCTACCACTCCATGGGCTCACACTATCAAAACTTTCCTCACATTGTGATGGTCTCGACATTACTTGTTGAGGGTCCAGCTTGCTGTAATTCCATCTTTTCACCCTTTGGCATATGCTCATCCTCTACAACAATTGGTTTGGGCTGATACCACGATTCATGCTCACTAAACTTCACATCCTGGCTCTCATATACTTGTTGTCTAGTGATGGGATCATAGCATTTTTATCCCTTTCTCTCAGCCCTAGGCTCCAACTTCTTCCTTATCTCATTTGGCACATGCACATACCAAACGCAGCCAAACACCTCCAAATAAGCCAAGGTTGGCTTGTATCCATAAAGCTTTTCAAAAGGTATCAACCCATGTATGGCATCTGTGGGTGTTCTATTCACGATATACATAGCAGTATGCACTGCCTTAGCGCCCAAAAACTCAATGGCATATTCATTTCATCTATCATGGCTCTAGCCATGTCACCAATCACCCTTTTCTTCTTGTTCACAAACAATGGAATTTTGTTGGGGAGTATATCTATATGTGACCCATCTCTTAATGCCTTGGCCATACGTAAACACATAGAGTGGACTAAGCTTCTACCTCATGGGCCACTCTTTGATCTAAATAAATGCCACACAAACAGTGGTACATGCAATTTCCCACAACCATTGAGCTTCATTATAACCATTTAAAACTTTGTAGTGATGAAATTGACATTATATTGCACATAAAGCACCAAAATTTTAGTAGCGTAAGTTTTCAAGATGGCTTAATCATGTTTAGTTAAGATGAAATTTTCAACAAGTAAGTTCAATGGATGTTATTGACACCCTTGGAGTGGATTTTCACTCTTTTTAGCATGTACCTTTAAAAGTATATTTTTAAATAACCTAGACATCGATGTGTCCATCAAAAAAACCATCATGTGTAAATTATAGCATCATCATAATCATCAAAAAGTACATCCAAAAAGCTTCAAGAAATCGTTTTTAATAGAATTTTGATGCTTGGGTCTTATTTTTAGAAACTTTATGATGCTAATTTCGATGTTAATATAGATGTTATTGTTCATGAGTTTTTAAACTAAGTGATGCAATGTGTCATGGCACCATTGATTTGCATGTTGCCTAAAGCTCCACTTTCTTTCATAAACTCTCTCTTATGACCTCTCTGTCCCCTCAATCTCTCTTCCTTTCCCTATCATCCTCTTTGATCCTACTTTTCTGCATCATTTCGCCTCCTTGACTGGTCCTTTACTTCAAATATGGAGAGGCCAATAAGTTGAAATAGCTATGGGCCTTGAATGTCAGAGAGGGAAAGAGGGGTAGGAAGAAATTTTGATGATATTTTGCAAAATCTTGGAAGGAAAGGGAAGGGGTTTTAAATCCATAATGATGTGGCTTTTTACAAAGGTCCTCAGTATAGCATTGCCATCAAATAAAAATTGATATCCTTCTTCTCTTCTCTTGATTCGGACCATTTTGGATGAAAATTTACTCCAAAAACAATTTGCTTTTGTCTAACATGTGGCATTAGCACCTCATAGACTTTCTTGGCTTTGTAAAGCTTTCTCTAAGCTAATCTGTAAAGTAGTGTCATTCCATGCAAGTCCAAACCCATAGCTATTCTCAGTAGGTGACCAAGCACATTGAATGTAGCCTCGAAGTTTCTTCCTAGAAGTAGATTCATGATCATCAACTTCTTGGTCACTTCAGCCTGCTCTAACACTAGTGAAACATCATCTTGCAAAGAGGGCTATGTGCAAGTCTATGATCTAGCTTGTTTGTCACTTCAGCCTGCTTTGATACTAGTGAAACATCAACTTGCAAATAAAAAATTAGCTTGCAAAGAGGGCTATGTGCAAGTCTACCACCCAACCACGGATCTCCTCCTTGAGATCCCTATCATCCCGTGTGTGCCTTTGCGTGAGATCTCCCGTGACCTCCTTCCCAAAATGGACCTCTGACTCTAGAATCCTCCCCCATGCCTAATGCCTACCATGTGGAATCCTCATAGTGTGACATGTGTCCTTGAATGGACCCTTCCCTGATGCCCCTCAAAGGCCTTTGATTTGCACCCTAATAATGCCTAGGCCAAGGAATTTCCTCTAGACCCTAGCCTTTATTCCAACTTTGCAAGCATTGTTTAGCCCTCTTGTTTCTCGCTTCACCATAATCGAACCCCAAGGCTCCACGATTATGGTTGATGTAACACAATCCCCGAGGTTGATTTCATTTGTGTTTTAGTATACTTTTCCTTTTGTTTTCTCATTGTTATAATTTGAATCTTTAGCTTTATTTTGCATTTTCACAAAGGCTTTGTACCAAAAACCAATTTCTTTGTCGTGAGTGAGAAAGTCCATTTTCTATAGTTTAGTTAAGTTTCTACAATGGAAAGGCAAAAAAAATTAAATACTGATTTTGCATGGTTGATTTAATTTTTATTTCTTAATCATAAAGTTTGGTAATTTTAATTGAAGGTTATGTCATATAAGCCTTGTGTCATTGCCTTGCTTTCCAATGAGCGTGGTTTGACCAAAAGTACCCCCTCAAATGTTGACATTAGAATTTCCATAGCTATGATAATCATAGCCCTTAAATCCTTTATACCTACTCTCGGTCTACATAGCACATTTTTTACAATTGCATAATATATTGGGTGTTGGAGTACATATATGAGATCAAACTTGCATTAATAGTTGTGGGTTCTAGTAGTAGCATTGGAATGTCTTCCATGATTGTAACCTGTTGCTTAATAAATGATTGAGATCGAGGCACCTCCTCTTTTGATCTCTTCCATTAAATCTTTATTTGATCAAGGGTGTAGATCATCTGTTAATGGCATCCCTTAGATTTACACCTTGATCTAATGGGTAGGAGTGTTCTACCACAAATTTGAATGTATCCCTTGCATTGAAGATTAAACCAATGGATAGTAGAAAAGATCATGGGTCTAAACTATGGGTTAGAAGTAGGTACCACCTCTACATGGCTGTGTCCCACAAAAAGGGACTCTCATTTGGTCCACATGGAGTCCCTCTCCTAAAATAAGGGTTACGAATCACTCATAAAGGGCCCTTTGTAACCCCACATCTTCCCTTATGTACAATGTTCCCTAACACGAGCTCCAACCTCCAACCTTTTCTCCCCTCCCTTTCATTCTCTTGTATGTCTCTCTCCCTCTCCCAAGTGGCTGCCCCTCCCCTTGAAATGTCTCATTTTGCTACATGGCTCTTCTCCTTGAGAACCTTTGGATTCCCTGCCCACAAAAGGACTGTGAACCATAGTTCATGCTTTAGCCAATCCACTGGTTCCTTATAAATTGTTAATGTTGCATCTATAGGTTAGAGCTGACTTTGAGATGTTCTACTTCCTCACAATAAACTTTCTTTCATTCCTTCCTAAGTTCACATGATCCCCAAAGTCAACATACTTGGTAACTTCCATGTCAAGTTTCATGGTCCTTGATGTCATTTGGCGTTGTGGTATCTTTGTGGTCTCTCACGTGATTGGATCTCATACTACCATTCTTATCATCAATCCTTCTTGTGACACTCAATTGGTAGATCCTAACATTTGAATTTAATAAATAATCAAGTTATTGTAGCGCGCTTAATTTGTTATTTGCTTAGGTGTGCATACCTGCTTTCTGTGAAACATACGTGCATGCCATTATGAGATTTAACTGCTTAGGATCTCACTTGTTTCCATGGATGTGCACACTGCAGTTGTGCCACTATCGGATAAACCAAAGTCATGAGTGCATTCATGTCATTAATGGATCGCACCACCACTATACACACTCTCTGCAATACATGAGTCTACACTGGCCATGGAATCATAGTAGAAGTGGTGGATAAAAATTAAATACCTATTTACATGTTGCAAATAATAATGAGCAATATCAGGTCACATGAAAAGGGAGCCAGCATAAACATGCCACAATGGTCAAGATTATGTACAAAAGTCATATGTTCTTCTATTGCATGATCTTCATCTCGTCAGCACTGGGCCAAATATTTGCTGACCTAATAGAAATTTGAGAGATACAGAGCTGTAATGCTCGCCGTTTATTAGCCAGGCATGGCCAACTGGAAAGATCAAATACCAGTCACATTTTAATAGGGGGAAAAACTCCAAGATAGCTTGCTTAAATGTGATTGATACCCTTTACACTCCCAAATTATTCTCTGTTTGATTTTTTCCACTGTGAGCACACACCAAGATTTTCTCCCTTTGGACCAACAAGCTTTCACCATGACTGTACTGGATGGGCTATAAAGTTTAAACACATCTGCTTCAGTTTCAATTCTCATTCTCCTTCTTATTGTTTAAGTCATAAAAATCAATCGTTTCATACTTTTGTGATATAAGCTCAGCTTGGACTTTCCGTGCTATATCAGTGGCACTACCAACAAGAATGAGCACTGAAGTTCCTGCAAACCCTCGAAAGGCTGTCAAGTGTGTGGCACCTTCAACTATAGATGGTGCAGCTGCCATAATCCCAAGAAAAACAGAGCCTAATACAGAAATTCGACTCAGTACCTGCATCCAAGAGAAGATTCATATGAGTCAGTTCTTGCTGTTTTTAGTAGTCGTGTCACGTTCTCTATGCACAAAATAAATGCCACAAACTGAAATAATGAGGTAGGAGTCCTTCCTTTGTTGTCGATATCATTGATTGAGAAAACTAATAATTTACCCATCCCCCAGGAATTCACACAAAGAGGCCCTCAAAAAATTAACGTGAGGCTTGAGACAACAGAGACCGAATTTGCAAATCGGAAAGAGCCTTAAAATACATGTGGTTTTGTTAACCAAAGTGTAGACATGGGTGACAATCATGGGATCAATCCTGTCCTAACTGCGCAACTGAATAAGTTCTAGACACCTGTAGAGCGAGCCTAACAACCTTTTCCCTTTGTTAAAAAGTTTCTTTTTTATGGACTCTGTGTGTGTGTGTTCAGACAGTTGGAAGTCCTTCATGACTGCTTCTAGTTTCGAGTAGTAGCTGTTCCACTTTGGACAGCTATGAATTTACATTTTCTTGAATGAAATATCTCCCTTACCAAAAAAATGTGTGTGTGTGTGTGTGTGTGTGCGTGTATCTATAATGCATACATACATATCTTTCTTTGATTGTCTGCAGACTCATTGCGTAGACTACAATGTATACTTGTCATATACTGAGATCTTCTGCTGATGTAATGTTGAGCTCCTCGTTGAGGTGGAAGCTTCTGTGTAATATAAAGCAGAAAAACTTTCACCAAAAAAAGAGTGTATGTAAGTATAATACATACATACATATGTATACACACGGGGTTTGTGTATGTGTGTGTGTGTGTGTGTGTGTATATACTGGGGGTGTGTGTTTATAGTGTATGTGTGTGTGTGTGTGTGTGTGTAGTGTGTAGGTCCGTGCCAGGCTTCCGTACAGGCCCACGCCCTGCCCGTACAACTGTACGGACGCCGTACAGACAGCCCGCTTCCTCCCTGTGCAGCCCCGGCCGTGTCTGCTAGTCCTTCGATCTTCACCCCACTGTATATCCGTACTCTCCGTCCTTTTCCGTACAGCCTGATTCGCCGTTTTGCGTCAGCAGCCCCGTCCATCTCTGCTTTCCGTACAGCCTCTGCGCATCCTGTCACCTTTCCGTACGACTCAACCCCCCTCGTAGATTCTCTTCTGTACACCCGTACGGTTTGTACATTCCGTACAGTCCGTACAGTGTGTACTTCCACCCTATACCTCGTCCGTACAGTTCTGCTCCGCTTCTGCAATTTCATCAATCCCGCCCTGCTTCCCTCCATGGAAGACCAGTTCAAAAGTTACTCTCGCAAGGAATCGACCCGGGACTCCAAAAGACAGCAAGTTGATTTCTCTACTGCAGATTCCGTAGACACTCACTATGTTTTTGACATGCTTAAAGATGAATTTCATCACAGCCGGAAGGAATGGGCCAAACCTCCCCCGGCCATCAAATATAAGTTGAAGCTGCCTTCATTGGTTGCTCCTCTTCGAAAGTTCTCTCAACAAGCAGTTATCATTTTCTTCCCAGGAAAGTTATCTTCAGCAAATGATGTGGCCCAGTGGGTTCAGGCATTGTTGGGAGGCTGCTTTGTTGAAGGAGTATACTTTGCTTCCAGAGGTTTTTATGAAGTGCATTTTTTAGATGCCTCATATCGTCAGTAGATATTGGAGATGTCGCCTCTATTCTATGGCAGACAAATGGTGCATGTCATGCCATGGTCGCCAAACAAGGATTACCACAGCCTCATTCGACATCACTGCCCCGTATGGGTTGAGGTGGATTTTCCAGACTATATGAGGGCTGAGTTACCAAGTTTGGCAGCTACTTTGGGGCAAGTTGTATGCCCACCCCGTCCTTCGGGTAATCGCAATCGCTTTTGCGTTCTTTGGGATACAGATCACCCAACCCCTCCTTCCATTGCGGTAGAAGTGGAGGATGTTCCCCTCGGTGAAAAATATTTTGATTTGAAATGGGGAGTTTTTGCAGGTGCTTGTTTCACATGCCATAAGTTTGGCCACTTAGCCTCACAGTGTCCTGCAGTCCTGCATCAGCTCCCACCTACAGCTATTGCTCCAGGAAATACTCCCCCCCCAACTTATGGCCCGGGGCCTAAGGCTATGCCTACCAAACTGGGTGATGTGGCATCTAAATCTGTCCCTTCCAAAGAAAATGTGGTTCAGGTTTCAGACAAGCAAAAGGATAAGGGGAAGGGCAAAATTTCAGAATCTCATGCCTCTCCCCAGGGTGCTTGGCAGCAACCCAAAAAGGTATTCGCTCTCAAACCACGTCCGTTACAATCTCGCCATTGGGATGCTTCAACTTCTACCCCTGGTCAGACCTCTACCCCCGCTGATAGCCTCACTTCTCAACTGTGGGTTGATGTGTTAAAAAGGGGCATCCTTGTATGTGACAATGATAAGGATCATAGAGCTAATGATCCAGGAGGCCAGGTTGATGTTGATGTCATGGCTGAGGCCTGACAGCTTATACTTTACTCTGCTTTTTGGTTTGACTGTACATATCTTCTATGTCTACTTCAATTACTTGCATTACATACAATGTTCAGGGTCTTTGCGATGTCAATAAGTGGAGATTTTTCTGGCATTATGTACATAGAATGCACCCCGATGTGATCTCTTTACAGGAACACAACCAACACTTCTTGGCTGGCCAGCAAGGCCACTATGCTGGTTATGATATCTTTTATGCTGGTACAATGTACTTTTCGGGGGTCTGCATGCTGGTAAAACATGATATGCAGCCCACGGTTGCTTACAATGACCCTCAGGGTCGATGGATGGTGATCAGGTGCATCTGGCAAGCTGATCTCTATGAAATACTATCTGTTTATGCCTCACAAACTCCTGCGACTAGAGCTCAAATGTGGGCCTCCCTCAAACAATATCCATGGCTGTCCAATGCTTTTTTGTGTGGAGACTTTAACAACTCGCCTGCCACTCAAGACAATACCACTCATCGTTCTCACATGATCCCCACTGAGCTTCGACATTGGGAAGATATGCTCTCATCCCTGCATGCAGAAGATCTATGGCTCTCAATAAGGGACAGAGATATGGGTTATACATATCATCACAATGCCTTTACTCATTACTGGGCTCGACTTGACAGAGGGTATTTGCTGCATGCTCAGCAGTATGCTGATTTTACATGTACACTATGGGTTGATCATTCCCTCTTGCTATCTGATCATTTTCCAGTATGCTTGACATTGTCTATAGCACGTCTGACAGATGATATGCCTTTTTTTGGTCGTCGCCTGCTCCATGTTAATAGTGCTTATTTGCTTCATCAACAATTTCAGAACATGGTGAGAGTGGCTGTCCGTCCCCTCCTCTTACATGCTCAGGAGGATATGGATTTTGCTTGGATCAGTCTTGCTCATCGCTTGCAAGCTGTTATTCAAGATTATGGACGGAGTTACATGGAAAACCTCAAGCTCAAGCTGAAATGGGCTCAATCTCACAAGCAGCAAATGGATGCAATCAGTTCTCATAGGCAGCTTACCTCTTCTAAACAAGATTCTTGTGCTTATGCGGTTCATATCATCCACCAAAATGATCTTCGCAAATTAAGAAGTGGCAAATCCGAGATCGCATGAAACCCCTTTTGGATAAGGGCTGCTCCTCGAAAGCCTTTTTTAAAAGTCTACATGCTAATAGGCGAAAGGAGGATATTTGCAAGATCAAGAAAGATGATGGCACCTGGACCACTTCCAAATCAGAATTGGAATCGCAATGTTCTAGTCATTTCCAACATCTCCTTTCTCTTCAGCCTCATCATTTGATGCAAGTGAATGCAGCTAGGTCTCAATTTCTTATGCATGTCCAGCCCATATTGTCTTGGGAACAGGCTCATGCATTGGAGCAGCCTTTTATGCTTAGTGAACTGGATGATGCTTTGAGTCATCTACGCAAAAGCAGCTCTCCTGGTTGGGATGGATTGACTGTCGAATTTTTCCGTGCATTTTGGGGTGATCTCAAGAACACTCTTCTTCTAATGATCAATCATGCTTGGGCAGAACAATCTCTTTCTCCATCCTGGAAACATGGCCTAGTCAAATTGATTCCCAAAAAAAGGTTGTGTGAGACGATGGCTGATTGGCGGCCTATATCTCTCATGCCTGTTATTTACAAACTCGTTGCTAAAATGATTGTCCTCAGAGTTCGCTTCTTTTTGCAAGCAGGACTTCATCCTAGGCAGTATGGGTTTGTCCCCAGAAGGCAGATCACTGACAATATCTCCAATGCTTTGCTTGCGATTGAGTATGCCAAATATTCTAAACAAGATGTTCTCATTCTGCAAGTAGACATTGTGAAAGCATTTGATACTGTCCATTGGGATTTTATTTCTCAGACTATGCATAAATTGGAATTTGACCCTCGGCTCGTCCATATCATCTACTGGCTCTATTCTCATGCCACGGCGCAGTGCTTGCTTGGTGGTGGGTTGTTAAGAACCTAGACTATGACCCGCTCAGTGAGACAGGGTTGCCCTCTTAGTTCCTTACTGTATGCCATTGCTACCCATCCGTTACTATTGCATATGGACTATCTTGCAGATACAGGACAGCTTCATGACTTGCAAATTCCAGGGGCACAGTCATTTCTTGCACACGCATATGCTGATGATTTATACTTTATGCCCAGGAATTCTCAAAGTGACCTTTCTCATTTGATGCATACACTGAATGACTTTGGCATAGCTGCTGGACTGCATATCAATTTTCAGAAATCAAAACTTCTAGCTTTGAAAGAAGCTGATTGGCATGCACTTCTTTGGCCAGGCCACATTATCTCTTCCCATACTATTGTGAGGCATCTAGGCTACCCCATTGGCTGGAATATTACCCCGCAACAACAGCTCAAATGGGTGCTTCAAAAGATCAACAAGAAGCTGGAATACTGGCATTTGTCCACTTGGCCTCTACACGTTCGACTTCGGATAGTACAGTCCATCATTATGGCATATGTGCAATTTTATTTGCCTCTTCTTCCCTGGTCCTTTAAGCATTTGGCTTCCTATATGTCCCGGGCTATGGAGATATTTTGGAAAAGCAAATCTCATAAAAAGACTTTGCGACTACTACCTATGCAGTCTATTTGTTCACCCAAGACTCATGGGGGGCTGAATATTCTCAATCTCCGGGTTCATATGTTGGCAAGAAAGAGCACTATGATTGCTGATTTTTTTCAGCAAAAACAGCCATGGGCTATTATGTTAGCAGCTATGTTTGGAAACATGACGTCCCATGCATATGGGCATTGGATTACAGATCACTGGGAAGCAGTCATGACCACATTTCAGGGGAAAATTCCTGGTTGCCCTATTTCTACTGCTTTTATTCATGATTGGAAGAGAATTCTCTCATATGCTAAATGGACAGGTGCTTCCTCTCATCATGGTGATTCTTTTCGCTTGGAAAGCATCCATTGGAGCAAGGTGTTTGAATCGCCTCTCGCTTTACAGGCACCTATTAAAGCATACAATCTCATGAAATTGGGCATAAGATTTGTTGGCGATGTTGTGGATCAACAAGGTTGTATGCTTTCATTTTCACAAGCTTGCTAGACATTCTCCTTGGGTCTGCATCATAGGTCCATTTGGAGAATACTTTCAACTATGTTGCAGCCATTTGTTCCGGTTCCTCCACTGTTTGTACAGGACAGATTACTGGACTGGAATTTGACTTCCTTACCTCCTGCTACCCATACGCTTTCAATGCATAATCTGACCTCCTCGAAGGTCTACAGATTTCTTCTTCCACCGCCATGGATTGACAAGCATGCCAACACTCTTTGGAATTTGGATAGGCCTTTATCTTGGTGGCAATCACGACTCATGAAAATCTGGAAAGCCAAATTGCCATTGAAACAGAGGCTTTTCTTTTGGAGATGTATAGTGGGAGCTTTTTCCATTGGGGTGAAATTGGCAGCACGCCGCATTGCTTCCCCTTCCTGCCCCTGTTGCTCTCATCACCGCGAGACAATTCCTCACCTATTATGGTCTTGCCCACACTCTCGCATATTGATCACTCATGTTTCTCATTTGCTGCGGCTTCGGTTTCCTTCTATCAGATTTGGGAAACTCTTCTGGATGTTTGGATGCCTCTCATCTCAGATGTCTCCATTCCTCCTCTTCTTTCACTAGACTCGCTTTTGGGTACTATGGACCATTTGGACACAGAGATTGCATTCTAGGATGGGTCAATAGTTTCCTCAGGCATATATTTTCTTCAGAATGTCCCTCAAGCAATCCTTATATGATAGTTTTGCTGCAAGGGACTTGGATGCTACTAGCCTTGAAGTGTTTTCTAACTATTTTTGAGTTCTTCCATTGGGCTCTCCTTTGGAGTCTAATGTCATGTACATTGATTTTATGTTAATATAGTAATGTGCTTTCACCAAAAAAAAAGTGTGTGTAGTGTGTGGTGTGGTGTGTGTGTGAGAGAGGAGTAGAGACGCCTTGCAGATTAGCTCCAAAGCCCCCCGCAACCAGCCCGTGAACATCAGCACCCTGCTGCGCTGCATCAACGCCCTGCAATCGGCCTTTTGGAGCAATCATCAGCCGCCGTACAGCCTGTCAGACTTCCGTACAGCTTCCGTACAGCTGGACGGCCTGTATGGACCATTTCGTCTGTTGTAGTCTGCTGCTCCCACATCATATCTGGTTTCTGGACTGTTTTCCACGCAGGGTTCTGCCTCCGGACTACAGCTGCGCACTGATCTTGAAGGCCTTCACTCCCGTTTCTCCCCTCTTCAGTCTCTGGGTCTGCTACACCTTTCCCATCGCTAAAATCTTCCACTTTCCTCTGAAATATAGTTCATCTGGGGTTTTTTACTGGTTTTTTCTCTCGTCTTCCTCTACAAAACTGTTTTCTATCCTATCTCAACCTCTACATCCCTCTTTCCCTTCTTTCTCTTTACACGTATACTTTTTTTCTCTTCTCTGCGGGTTTCCTGTGGGCTTTTTTTGGGACTGGTTTCTTTCCTCCAATATCACTTTACAGGTACCTCCGTTCTGAGTTCCACTTTTTACAAAGCTATGAAAAGACATTTCAAAAGGAACGTTCGGTTCACTGCAAGAAGCAAAAGCAAGCTGAGGGTCAGCATGACCCGGTACATGATACTCTTGAGGCCCAACTGGTCTATGATGTCATGCATGAAGGATTTGCAGACACAAGGAAAGAGTGGAAAGACTCGGTTCCATCAATTGGCCTCATGGTGGAAGTAGATGAAATTGTGGATCCTGTCAGAGAATATGCTAAAAATGCAGTCAAATCGATTTTGCATTCTTTGGGATACTGATAATCCCACACCTGACTCTTATTCAGTCACGGTGAATAATGTGGACATGGGAAGTGCCTTTTATAAACTGAAATGGGGACTATTTGCAGGGGCTTGTTTTGACCGCAAAAAATTTGGACACATGGCTTCACAGTGTCCAATGAATCAGCATAAAATGCCTCCTACTGCTTTGCCGGTTCAAATGCCTACTAAAGATGCTCCTACTACTATTGCAAATAAAAACAAAGGTAGTAGACAGTTTGCTGGAATTCAGGATAAAGGCAAAGCTCCAGTGGTTTCAAATGGAAATGTTTCTTCACATTCACCTCTTGCTATTCAACCCTCGACAAAAGGACAGAAACCTCCAACAAATGGATGGCAAAGTCCAAGAAAAGTTATTTCTGCTAGAAGACTTCCCCCCCTTCGCACTTGGAATGGTGCGTCTTCTAGTGAAAACACCCTAGAGGTCAATACAGGAATTGGGATCACATGGGCTGTAGTGACAGCTAGCAGAACACTCTTCCCTGAAAAAGAGGTTGATGCTTTGTTGTCTACTCCTCAGGTGGATATTTCTTCTCAGGAGAGAAGCATTGACCCTGAGATAGAAATCCAGGGCTGACATCATGAAATTTGCTGTTGTACATAGTTAATATATTGCTATAAATATCTATAAATATGACTGCTCATATCAAATGCTTTACACTCAATGTCCAAGGGATGTGTGACAGTAGGAAATGGAAAACAATGTGGCTGTACATCAATAGATTTCAGCCTGACATAGTGGCATTACAAGAACACAACCAACATGTCTATACCGGAAAGACAGGACACTACTGTGGCTATGACATTTTCTATGCTGGAAAGCAATCTTTCTCAAGGGTGGTCATTTTGATCAAACATGAGCTTCAACCCGTTATTGCCCTAAATGACAACAAAGGCAGATGGCTTGTTCTTCAATGCATTATTCGAGGAGAGGTGTTTGAATTTGCCTTTGTTTATGCACCTCAATCCTCTAGAGAAAGAACTGAAATTTGGAATGCCATGCAACAATATCCATGGAGATATCATGCCTTTATATGTGGGGATTTCAATAATGCTACAATACCTCCAGACATACTCATATGTTAATCCCTGAAAGGCATGCATGGTCTCAATTACTGATGCATCTAGATTTGGTGGACCTTTGGAAGGAATTGCAGCCTTTGTCACCTGGATACACATTCCAACATAATGCTCTTTCTTCTTATCAGGCACGTCTAGATCGATGGTATAGTGTAGCTCCGCAACAAAATGGGGATTTTACATGCAAAATGTGGATTGACTATGCCTTTGTGCATTCTGATCATGCACCTCTATGGTTGCGGTTATCCTTTTATGATATGCCAGATGATAGATTGCCACAAAGGCGACATCTAATCGTGAACAATAGCTACTTACAACATGATGCTTTCAAGGCCATGGTTACTAAAGCATCTCATTCTCTGTCTTCTCGCAGCCATATTCATATTGATGATGCATGGGATTCTTTTGTTTCCAAAATGCAAGTTGTGATAAGAGGTTATGGAAAGTCCTACATGAAGACTCTGAAAGAAAGTATTGCTCAGGCCAAACTCACTTGTGAGGATCTCACTGAACTCAGCCATCTTCGTTTGTTGTCCCTACATGAGCAAACAATACTATGCAAGGCCAGACATTGTCTTAAACTCAATGATCATAGAAAACTGGCTAAATGGGAGACTAGAGCCAGACAAAGAGCCTTTACAGATAAAGGCTGCTCCTTCAAAGAATTTTTCAAAAGCTGGCATCAGAGGAGATTAAAAACAGAAATTTGCAGGGTGCTTATGCCTGATGGATCATGGACCACCTCGCGGTCACAGCTTGCTTCTATTTGTGTGCATCATTTCTCTCAACAATTTGGTTCTACAGTTCCTCCCTCACAGCAAGCTTTGATTGCAAGAAATTTACCGTTGCAGCATGTTTCTCCCATTATTTCCACTACTCAAGCTTTGGAATTGGAGGAACCTTTTACTGAGAGAGAACTGTCAGATGCAATCAAATCTTGCGGCAGATGGAAATCTCCACGATGGGATGGTCTTACAGTTGAGTTTTTTCTAGAATATTGGCCTCTTTGCTACATATGGTGAATGCTGCATGGCAAAATCAAAAAATGCCAGACACATGGAAGAGAGGTCTTGTTAAACTCCTTCCAAAAAAACAAATTTGTGAATCTTTGGCAGACTGGAGACCTATCACCCTTATGCAAGTCATTTACAAAGTCACTACAAAAATGATTGTAGATCGGCTACCTAAAAGGGTTTTTACATGATGGGTTGCATCCTGCTCCCCGCGTACGCATATCACAGATAACATTGCTAATGCCTATGTTGGAATTGAATATGCCAAATACACGCAGCAGGATGTTTTATTATTGCAAGTTGATATTGCAAAAGCCTTTGATACTGTTAAGTGCGATTTTATTTCATCGACTATGCAGGCATTGGGATTTGGCACAAAAATGCAGCAAGTCATCACTCGGTTATATCAAGATAGTAAAGCTGCCTGCATACTTTCAGGGGATATTTCTACATCCTGCACTCTTGGTTGTTCTGTTAGGCAAGGATGCCCCCTAAGTGCTTTACTTTTTGCCATAGCCACTCATCCAATGCTTCACTATCTGACCACCTTTTGGACACTGACCAGTTGCATGGTTTGGAGATTGCTGGCAGTCACACCATGATCGCTCAGGCATATGCTGATGATTCATTCTTTACCCCAAAAAATACTCGGAGTGATCTGTCCATGATTATGCATGCTCTTTCTACATATGGATTGGCTGCTGGTAAATTTTCAGAAATCAAAATTGTTGCCGTTGCATGAACAGGAATGGCACAGTCTTCTGTGGCCTAGGGAAATTGTCCCCGCTTCTCAATTTATTCGACATCTTGGCTATCCTCTAGGTTGGGAACTCACCCGTTCGCAGCAAACTGATTGGTTGTTGACAAAGTTGAGGGCAAAACTTGAATATTGGAGGCTTGCAACTTGGCCACTGCATGTTCGTTTGCAAATCGCACAATCCATTTTGATAGCATACATACAATTTTATCTGCCTCTCATTATGTTCACTAAGGCAGAGCTGAATTCCTTTATGTCAGCTATCATGTTCTGGTGCGCAAAAAATGGCAAGAAAAGTCTCAGATTACTCTCTATGCATCGTCTCTGTTCTCCAAAGATGCACGGGGCTCTGAACATTCTCAATATTCAAATGCATTTACTTGCTCACAGAGGAAAAATGATGTTGCAGTTTATGCAAGGAGATCAGCCTTGGTCTTTCATGATCCGCTCTCTCTTATTACATATTCATACTTCTGCCTTTGGGCATTAGCAGCCTACTCGGTGGGATTTCATATTTGGCTCTATCCAAGGCAAGATCAGAGGCTGCCCTTTTGTTTCTCGCCTGCTTCTCGATTGGAAACATATCTTATCCCACTTGGAATGGCATGGTCGAGATTCTTTGTCGAGAAACTCTTTGAGGGCTGAGAATCTTTATTGGTCTAAAGTATTCCACCCTTCTTTGGCCATTCAAGAACCAAGACGTTCTTATTTTCTCTCCTTTAAAGGCATTACATCTGTGGCAATTTCCCATCTTCACGCAGCTTTGGATCTTGTACGCAATATCCACGACCCCTCCCGATCTTTGAGGATGTACTTCAGGATGATGGTACACTTTTATCTTTTTCTATGGCTGCCAGCAAATACGGTTTGGGAGCTCATTATCGTCCTTTATGGCATAGGATTTCAGCAATGCTTCAACCGTTTTTGCCGGTACCTCGCTTGGAACTTCAGAATAGGCTTGAGGATTGGATTTTACGCTCTTCCTCCTCTTCGACCCATCCCTTGAAGCTCTCACATATCACAGTGCCATCACTGTATAAAGTGCTATTATTTCCACCTTGGATTTCTGAAAGAGCAAATACTGTTTGGCATACGGATCGCCCCCTAAAGTGGTGGAGAAAAAGGCTGCGTCTCCTTTGGTATTACAAAGTCCCTCTTCGACAACAGCTTTTCCTTTGGCAAGTCTTGCTTGGCATTTTTCCATCTGGTCAGCTACTTGCACACAGACATATTGCTCCGGCTGTTTGTCACAAATGCTTACACCCTACTGAATCTGTGCTGCACATCTTTTGGTTATGTCCACATACTTGTGACTTCATCACTCTCATCCGACAGAGGCTTCGAGTGAGATTTCCTATTGTTACATTTGGCAGGCTTTTCTAGTTGTTTGGTTTTCATCCAGCGAGACATGGTTTTGACTTATTTTTTGTATGGGTACGCTACTGAGCACTATGGACTCTATGGATGGACAGAAATCATAGAGTCTTTGGTGATCCACTTTCTTCATCCTTTATTTTTTTCAAACGATCTCTGCAGCAATTATTCTATGATTGTGTTCAGACTCGTTTGATTGATTAGGATGTGTATACAGCTTATACTGAGATCTTTAGTTGAGTAATAGTTACTCCATTTTCGAAGTAACTATGAATGTAATTATTTTACAGCAATAAAAGATTTCTTCTCACCAAAAAAAAAAAAAGTGTGTGTGTTGTACACATATATATATATATATACACACACACACATACACATACACATTTATGTGTGTGTGTGTGTGAATGTGATATATATATATATATACATACATTTATGTGTGTGCATGAATGTGTTCCTTTCCTACAGCCGTCAGACTCTATGCATTGGGACAGCATTATAGGCCTCTTTGGTCTCTATTGTCACAGATGCTTCATGATTTTCTGCCCATATACCTGGTCTTGAGATACTGGACTAGATTCTCCAATCGAATGATCATAATTACTGTCCTCTACCATTGGCTCACGGTTGCATCCATAGATAAGGACTTGCTGCTTCCCCTTGGATTTGTCTTTGTGCCAATTGCATCTGGTCCATCACATGCTCCTCTCAGCGGTGGTGCCGAATATTGCAGTATATTTGGGCTTCCAAACTTCCTCTTTGGCAAAAGTTCTCCTTGTGGCAATTTTTATTTGGAGTTCTCCAATTCGGATAGCTTTTGGCTCGTCGTCATATTGCTCTTGCCACTTGTCGACGATGTCTAGCCTCGCGGGAGTTTGTGCCTCATATCTTTTGGCATTGCCTTGAATCCTATGATTTCCTGCTTTTGTTAAGGCAAAGGCATCACGCTCGTTTTGTTGGAATAAGACCCTCAAGGGGAGTCTCTCGTGGCACATGATTGGAAAGTCCCTCGACCTTGTTGGCAAATAGACGTGGTAAATGGCTAGCAGCTCGAATGTGATTGGATTGTGATATTAATGGCATGGTGATTGGCTACACGGGCGACTACCAAGCACATCTACATGCTTCTAGCGTGGAGGCAACTCCTGCCTCCTACATAGTAAGAAGGATGGCCTGATTTTTCTCCTTTTTACTCGGGCCGTGAGCCTGTGCTATATCTCTTTGTCCATCCTCTCGCACATTCACTGTAGAGTAAGCTTAGCTTGCAAGTCTATAGATTGAGTCGTATGTGTCTTTATTTGTGAGTAGCAACAAACCCGGCAGGAGTGAGCTGTGTGTCTGTCCAGAGCCTATAGATTCATTTCATATAAAGTTTTTGGTTCGTGGCATATGTTGCAGCTTCATATGCCATGAAAGGTCATGTGATTATCGTCATTCACTCAGTTGTAATTTTGTTCTTCAATTCTAACCACGTGCTATCCAGTGTGAATTAAAGGCTCAAAATCCAACAATTGCTATTACAACCGAAATCTCCTTAAGGATCTGTGAAGTGTCGGGTGAACTCTTGAGAGGTCATTTCATTTCAAGTATTCAACACCAAGATTGAGTCTGTGAGAGCTGTGAGGTCTTGCAATCTGTCAGAGTCTGAGCGTGAGTTTTGGAGCTTCAAACGGTTGAGAAGAGAGTTTGTCCAAAATTTAAAAGTCTTATCTTGCCCCACTGTCATGCATGAGGTAGCTTTTGTGACTTGGCTTTCAAGCGACACCATAAAATATATATTTGAAGGTGTTTTGTATGAGTGATGCATTGGCAGCGAGCATCACAAAAGCCTTTTGAGCTGAGAAATGACTTGCTTGATTTGATCACCCAATAATCTTCACCAGCAGAACTATACTCCCAAGTGTTTTGCTATTGAACAGAGGTGGTAGAGAGTGTTTTCACTAGCGAGGAGTTTGCAAGATATGTGTGCACTGAAGATGGTTCGAGGGCGGAAGTTTTTAAGATTGTCAGAGTTATTTTTTGTTGGTGGGTCGTGCCCTATATGGGTGACCGTTTCCATTTTGTGGGTGGGTCATGCCCTGTGTGGGTGACCGTTTCCATGTCAAGTGACTCTGATATTTGGTATTTGGCCCGCTATGAGCATGTCTTCTACTCTGTTGTTTGAATACAGCAGCCTTGCAAATCGCTGACCCCCTCTTAGGCTTGACTTCGCCACCAGCCTTCCCCAGATGGTCATCACAGTGCTGCCAGTTTTCTTGCATGAGCCAAATCCATCTTTCTATACACGTGACCCTTACATGTACACTTCCCAAAAATGCTTGCCGCCTCTGTCTATGCTGCACCTTCGCCAACTATTTCATCCAGCCTCTCAACCTATGTACTGCTTCTCCTAAGCCTTGACCCAGCCTACTCCCTTTTGACAATATCTGCTCAATTTCTTCCCCTCTAACAACCGCTCTTGCCTATCCTTTACTATCCACTTATTCGAGGAGTTAGCCTTGGATTAGTTTTTCAGCTACCTGCTCTCAATCACATATGCTGCTCACTTTTACTGGAGAGATCACCACCTTTAAAATAATGCATATAGGAGGAAAAAGTTTCAAACTTAATGTTACATTCATTCGCTGCAATTAAACCCTTTTTTTTAATGGAATAATAAAGAATGGTCTACAAACACAGGCAAAATAAGAAAACACTTACATTCCTTATGAAGGTTGATGTGGCCTTTCCAGGGCGTATTGTTGGCACAGATGCACCTTGACGCTTCAGCTGGTCACTCACATCATCAGGATCAAGCTGAAGGAAAGTGTAGAAATAATTAAAGAAAGCAATCAGGAAGACATTTGTTGGCAGGTACAATGCACCTGCAGATAACAATGCATTTTGTGTGTAAACAATGGTATGGATCATCATCTACTGAAGAAGATGAAATAAAGTATGCGATTGGGTGGAAAAGCTGCATTCTATATGTGCTCGGTGCATTCCGCACATCTCATTCATAGCTCAAATAACTCGATGAAAGCAAGGCTTGCTTTGAACTATTTGAAGAAACAACAAAATCTTCATATACCTCCTGGGTAAAGGGCAACAGCTGCACTTTTGAAAGCTTCAACCCCAGTAAACCGGGCTATAGCACCAGGAATAGCAAGTGATGATGTTGAGAAGATTATAGGCATCACCCCTGAGCTGTTTACCTGTGGTCCAAAAACATATATATGAAGCTTAACAAAGAGCTCTCTCTCTCTCTCTCTCTCTCTCTCTCTCTCTCTCTCTCTCTCTCTCTCTGTTCAAGTTCAGAAATCAAGCACTCCTTTCACCAAACACATGGCTATACAACTAATGCTGAGCCCCTACAACCTCTTCTCAATATCACCATCCCTCGTGAAACTTTGCAAGACTTTGAAGACCCTCCAGAAAACTCTATAAATTTCACAGTTCCCGAACTCGACATTGTGATGTAAAAGCTAAAATCACCAACGCACACAATGAAGACCATAATCTCCTTCCACTTGCAAAAAGAAGCTTATTGTTTCATGCATTAACCTTAAATACAAACCCATTCATATCTCTGACAACAAAAAACTGAAAACCCAATAGGCATTCTTGAATCTGCACTGTGTGCCCATCCTGTTAAAGCTTTTCTGAGCCAGATAAGAAGTCAGCTCTCTAAAAAATATCTTTGGATATTATCCTAGGCTTCCAAAGGCCAAGAAATAGGTCCTGGATAGCCCAAAGTGTGTGCACAATACACTGCCTGTAGGCTAGGAATCTTAGAAAACACTCATCTAATGTGTCTCTTAAATCAAATAAATGTGATCTCCAAACCCTGCATTCAACGAAAACTTGATAGAAGGGCGTCGGTGGCCCTAATACCGATAGGCTTCGCCTTCCAGGGGCTGGTCCTCGCTCGCCGGCGGTTGCACTTCGCTAATCAATTTACAAAATTTGTGTCCCAAACTTATTTCGCTTCACAATTTTTCCATGCAAGACCAGCTGGCTATATCATAAGCTTTCTCACCATATAAATTGACAAGAGGAATCTATGATGCCTCTTTCTCAGAATACTCAAGAACAAGCACGATCCCAAAAGTCTTTTTGCTCCCAACTAACACGCACCAAAGGGAATTCTAAAGCCTCCTAACAAAAATATATCAGATCTTGAGATTGACATGTAGAGGTCCTCCACATTGCAGACTTCATTATGGCTTGTTAAATTAAGTTCAAATGTGCCTAATTTCGAGTCCTTTCCTAATCTCACTCAAATCTTGACGCCACCTTATGCATAGCTACAGACTTTTATGGATTCCTCCTCTCAACAGATCTTGACACACCTGCTAGAGATGATGCCAGATGTAGATATTTCAGTTTTGGTAAAACCAGACATGAGAGCTTTACTTGATGCACCTCTCACCAATCTCGAATTTAGGACTGCAGTTCTTGCCCTCCGTAAGCGCAAGTGCCCGGGTTCATATGTGTTGACACATACGTTCTTTATTGCTTTTTGGGATACGATTGGGGACCACATTACCTCAATCCAACAGGGCTCCAGTATTATGCATACAGAGGGTCTCGTTCATCTTATCCCAAAAGGGGGTTGCAGAAATTTAATTTTTCAATGGAGGCCAATCTTGGGCACTTTCTATAAGATTTTGGCCAAAGTCATTAGCTACGCCTATAGCCCACCATCCCTCTAGACCTCATCCATGATACACAGACAGGCTTCGTTCATGGCCAAAGCATCTTTGAAATGTAGACGATCTTCATTCATAGCCAAAGCATCATTTTGGGAGGCTTCACATTGAGCTATGCAAAGTGGTCAATGCCATTCTACTCCTAGATTTTGATAAAGCTTACGACAGAGTAGATTGGGGTTTTTTGGAGGGTACTCTTCAACGCTTTCGATTCTAAGAAGCTTGGATTAGAGGGTCTTCTCCTTGTACAGACAAGCCAATAGCCAGGTGCTTATCGGGAGAGAAAGGGGAGAGAGGTTTTAGATTTCTAGATCAGTTTGCTAGGGAGGCTCTCTTGCCCCCTTTCTGTATTTGTTTGTGGGAAGCAATAAGCATATTTTTTAGATCTCACGCAAATGTTATTGGGCTGATGATACTGATGTTTTTTTGGATGCCACTCCACAAAGCCTCACTTCTTTCAAGGAAGCCTTGGATTTACTTTGTTTGGCAGGCAGATGCACATATTAATTGAAATAAATCCAATGGCTTTGGATTCGTGACCAGGACGCTCAAAGTTGGGGGGCTGATTTTGGTGATTCTGTCGGATATTTGGGCTGCCAGGTTGGGATGGGCATCTCTCCTACGCAGCAATTTGCCCCTGTGTTGGAGAGTATCAGGAGGAAACTTCTTTCGTAGTTCAATTAAACTTCATCCGGCTTCTAGGGTAGTGGTGGTCAACTAAGTACTGGTGGCCACGGCATGGTTTGTTTGCCTTGTTTGTGCCATTCTAGAGACTGCATCACTCATCTCAACAGACTGATAAAAAATTTTCTTTGGAGTGGTCTAGATGGTTCAGTAGACACAAGAGCCAGGGTGGCTTGGGAGACTTTAATCCTACCCACGTGGGAAGGAGGACTAATATAATAGATCTAGACTTGCAGAGTAGAGATTTACTATGCAAGATTGTGGTCACAGTTTGGCACCTCCTCCTTGCCATTTGCCCCTTCATTAAAGTCCTAACCCCCATACCAAGGACAACGTTGGTTGTCCTTGGACCCAACTTTTAGACCCCTCTTTTAAAGCCTTTGCCTTGCCCTTAGGACCTAGTGGTGCACCTAGACTTTGCCCTTAGGAACTTCTAGGAAATGTGCACTTCCTCTAGCCAGTCCCTCTTTTAAAGCCTTTGCCTTGCCCTTAGGACCTAGTGGTGCACCTAGACTTTGCCCTTAGGAACTTCTAGGAAATGTGCACTCCCTCTAGCCAGTCCCTCACGGCCAAACCATTACAACACTTAACCATGGTTAAGCGTAGGTTGAGTTAATGAAGATACTTTACATCACTTTTCACATCCTCGTGACATATCCTTCTCTTAAAACAGCAAACTACCTAGGTTGCTGCTGAAAAAGTACAAATAGGCAGAAATAGCCCATACCAAAATATACATCATCTGTAAGATACAACCTACAATGATAATATGGGCTAGGAGAGTCTATCCATACATCAATGCATCCTCTATGTCGAGTGTCGTGAACACCCATCATAGAGACATTACGGCAAAAATATTGTCAGCAAGCAGCATCTCGGGTGAGACAATCGGTGCCACCAAGCAATCTCGAAAGGCATTGTGTATGGTCCAAGTGGCAGGTAGCTTCAGCCTGTAAGCTACATCATTAATGCATTCAAAAACCTGAAAAGGACCATAATACCACATCTTCAGCTTTGTGTACACTTTCGTCTTCCTGAGTCGTGCTTTTTGAAAACGCAGCAGCACCTAATCGCCCTCTTTCAAGAGTAACTCGTGGCGATGCTTATCGGCTGCCCGTTTGTGCTTCTCTTGGCTTTTCTAGAGGGCTGTTTTGACCATCTGGTAAGCAACATCCAAACTTTCCACAAATCTATCCGCTTCAAAAATCTTCTCTTTCGTATGCAGAATGGGAGGTACCTTCCGTTCTCCTGCCACAATTTCAAAGGGGGCTTTCCCCGTGGATGAGTGCACAATGTTGTTGTACGCGAACTCAACTAGCGGCAAAAATTGCTCCCATGTCGATTGCTGATCCAAAACATAGCATTTGAGAAGATCAAGGGTAGTGGAATTGGCTTCTTCAGACTGCCCATCAGATTCAGGATGGAAAGAGGATGAGAAATTCAGCGTGGTACCCAAATTCTCAAAGACCTCTCTCCAGAAAAGACTTGTCATCCGCGGGTCTCTATCACTGACAATTGATTGAGGCATCCCGTGATGTTTAAACACATGAGACATAAAGAGTCTCGCCATCTCGTCCGCTGTAATTTTCTTCTTGACGGGAATGAAGTGGGCCTGCTTGCTGAATCTGCAAATAATGGTCCATATCCCATCTCCAAAATACATCTACCCGAGGTATAGGGAATCTGTTCTTAATGGTAATCTTATTGAGGGCTCTATAGTCAGTGCACATCCGCCATGATCCATCCTTCTTTTGGACCAAGAGCACGGGTGAGCAGTAAGGTGAAGAGCTGGGCTGAATCAGCCCTTCTCCAGCAGGTCCTTGACCTGGTTCATAATTTCCTCTTGCTGGGCTGCAATGACCCTGTAAGGAGGTCGGTTAGGAGGACTGCTACCAGGGATTATATCTATCGTGTGGTCTTCTGGCCTTTCAGGAGCAACTCCTGTGGAAGTGAGTCAAAAAAAGTCCCTAAACTGAAAAAGAAAATCTGTCCGCTGTTTTTTCCAGCTTAGAAAAATGAGACTCTTCTTCTACTGACTTCTTTTCAGATGCAAACACTAAGTACGCTGAAAGATGCTTTTTCATTACGTTGCCAATGGCAGAAGCAGATACAACAGGGATGGATTCTCCCTTCAATTTAGCATCTAAAACGTGGGTCTTACCACGGTGAGTGATTGTGATTGTGATTGTTTTATTCTTTGTATCCAAAACAGCCCCAACACGAAAGTGCCAAGGTATCCCCAATAATACATCACAACAATTCAACGGCATAATATAGAACTCTTCTGTGCCCACGTAGCTCTGAATATGCATCCGCAGCTTGCCTATCACCGGAGTAACTGACTGGCTAAGTCTCGGACAAGCCATATCTGCATCACACAAAGGACCCATCTCTTCTGCCCTTATTCCTAACTTTCCAGCCAGTTCTAGAGAGATGAAATTGGCCTTGGCTCCCGGATCGAAAAAACATCAGAGCTGTCTGGTCTCTTATCTTGCCCCATGCCCGGCATAACTCTGTAGCATATATATTCTGAACAGTCCCAATCAAGTTTGGCAAAAGACCAGCAATGGGCTTGGGCTTTTTATTCTTCTGATTAGTCTTCTTTTCCTCCTTGTGCTCACCCTGATCAGAAGGAGGGAACTTCCGCTTCTTATGTGGGCATTCAAAAGCCCTGTGGCCTTTCTCCTTGCAAATATAACACTTGTTGGCATCATAAAGAATTTGTTTTTCCTCATCAGACACGCAGGTCGGTACTCGCCTCTGTCCTCCAACAAACTTTGCCTTCATGGGCTACGAAAACTTTCTAAACTTCTTAGGGGATTCCATCTTGCTGCCCTTTGACCTTGATGTCTCCTGTGAGCTTCCTTGGAACCCAGAAACTTTCCCTTGCATTAGTGCATAAGCTGTAGTGGCATTCTCAACCAACTGAGACATATTGGAAAACCTTGTCTTCGTGCAGTAGTCCTGAATCTCCTTTGGCAACCCGCAGCAATATCAAATGTAGCTTTCAATTGGGCCTTGAAATCTGCAATTACTTCCTCATTTGATCCGGTGAGCAACATGTCATCTACATAAAGAATGATGACCAGAATATCCCCCCCATCCTTCTTGATGTAGAGGGTGCTCTCAGTTGGACTATTGTGCAGCCCCTTGCTGGTCAGAAAGGCATCAATTTTGGCATACCATGCACGTGGGGCTTGTTTCAGCCCATACAAAGCTTTATTCAGCTTGCATACCTGAAGTGCGTTTCCTGAAATTTCAAAGCCCAGAGGTTGTTTGACATAAAGCTCTTTCAGCAAGTCTCCCTTAAGGAAAGCTGTTTTAATGTCCAACTAAAGAACATTCCATTCAAAATTTGCAGCCATGGCTATAACTGACCTGATGGTGGTCATCCTGGATGTAGGAGCAAAAGTCTCCTCATAATCTATGCCTTTTTTTTTAGCATATCCTTTTGCAACCAGCCTTGCCTTGTACCAATCAATGGACCCATCTGGCTTTCTTTTGACTTTGAAAACCCACCGTGTACCTATGGCATTTTTACCTGATGGCAAATCCATAACATCCCAAGTCTGATTTTTATGAATGGACTGCAACTCATCGTGCATGGCATTCATCCAATGCATATTATCTTTTGCTTCTTCAAATGTCTCAGGCTCCTCCTCATCAAGAAGAGCACCTACATAAGCTGATTCAACTGAATGAGCTCCCTCCACGTGCCTTACTGCACTATGAGTTCTGCGAGGCAATGGAGCTTCAAGCCTACTCTCCCTAAGAGTCTGAAGCAACCAATGCGGGACTATTTTGGCTACGTGTATCTCTTGAATTTCTTGCCTAACAACTTCATCCACACCCTGAGGTTGTACCAATTCAGCTGGGGGCTGAATCTGTACTTGTGGAGCTGGCGGAGGTTGCTGTAAATTCTGATTTTTAGCGGGGGAACCAAATGCTATAGGAAGCATCCCCTCAAACACATCATCTGAAGAGGCCGGAATCTGAAATTCAGCATTTGTATGTGCAGAATTTTCAGAGAATATGACATCTCTACCGACAAAAATCTTGCGTGTAGCACGATTGTAGACACGATAGCCTTTGCTTTGTGAACTATATCCCACCAAAATGCATTTTAGTGCCTTATCTGACAACTTGTGTCTGAATTCCACAGGCACGTGCGCATATGCAACACAACGAAAAACTCTAAAGTGGTCCACTGAAGGCTTTCTCCCATGCCATGCCTCATAGGGAGTGATTTTCTTCAAAGCCTTTGTAGGAGCACGATTTAAAATATAGTTTGCACACATGAGGCCTTCCAACCAAAACCTGTGAGGCGACTTCTTACTTGTGAGCATGCATCTATCCATTTCCATTGCGGTGCGATCCTCCGTTCAGCTTTGCCATTCTGTTGAGGTGGCTTCACTATAAGCTGATGCATAATGCCTTTTTCTTTCAAAAATGTCTCAAATTCATGAGACATGTATTCCCCCCCTCGACCTGTGCGAAGTGTCTACACCTTGAGTCCTGTCTCATTTTCAACCATAGCCACAAAGTGTTTGAAATGCATAAACACTTGTGATTTTGCCTTGAGACCATAGACCCAAGTATAATTTGTAAAGTTATCTATGAATGTAACTAAATAGAGATAACCCCCAAAAGCAGGTGTCCTCATGGTACCGCAAACATCACTGTGAATAAGCTGCAATTTTCTTCTAGCTTTCACTGCACCATCCTTCTTGAAGGGAAGCCTATGCATTTTGCCAAGAATGCAACCTTCACATGCATGAGGAGAAGGCGACTCCAAAGGAGGTAATGCATCAACCATATCATGCCTCTGAAGTGTCATTAAGCTGCCATAGCTCATGTGCCCATACCTGGCATGCCATAACTCCGCATTGTGCATCGCAGCAGTGGGAGTGCTAACTGATAATGCAAGAAGGGATCTTTTTTCATATAAATCAAGCTGAAAAAGACCCCGATACAAAGTGCCAAACAATCTCAAAGCATATTCATTTTCTTTGTCTCTGACTGCACACTTGTCATCATCAAAAACAACCTGAAATCCTCCTCTATTGAGTGAGGACACTGAAAGCAAATTCTTCTTTATACCTGGCACATAAAGTACATCTGAAATTCTGAAATCTGTGCCATCAGTGGATGTGAGAATAATATCTCCCACTCCACACACTGAATAAGAAGAATTATTTGCACAAGTGACCTTCTTCTTGGTGGGTGAAGAATGCAAAGTTACAAACAGATTTTTCTTGAAGTGATGTGCTTTGAAGCACCACTATCAAAATACCAAGTATGTAGTGTCTCATCAACACTGAAAGAGCATTCATCCTTTGAAGGATCGTAACTGCAAGTCAAAAAAGCATATGGGTCATCATCATTAGTGGCTGTAGTATCTGAACTACCCACTAAAAAATCTGAAGTGCAAGTCAAAAAGGCGTGGTGCTCTTCAACCAAGTTGGCTGCAACATCTCCTCCATCATGGCAATGTGGACCTGATGCATCTGATACAGCCATACCGGAATCCCTTTTCTTTTCTTTGGCTATGCGCTTCTTGCACTCTCCAATATAATGACCTGGCTTCTTGCAATAATGACAGATGCCCTTATTTTTCTGCTTGTTTGTATCACCCTGTGCCTTATAAGAAGGCTGTCCAGAATCAGCTTTATGCTGATGTGTGGGCTGATGGGCATATGGCTTATGCTGCCCTTTACCCTTGGGCTTGAACATAGAGAGCATAGCATGCTCGCCAGCCCGGGTTGCCATATTTTTGCGTGTTTGTTCCTCCTGCAACAAAAGTCCTACCAACTCTTGAAAGGAGAGAGAATTGCTGCCCCCCCTCAATGACAAATTCAGCGAGGTGTGGAAACCAAGATAGGACTCAGGGAGGGAGTTCAGAGTGGTGGAGATCATCTCTGAATCCGGAATGACTTCATCAATGTTCAGCAATTGTTCCCTGAGATCCTGAAGCTTCGTGAGGTGAGAATTCATGGAATCTCCCTCCTCCATATGTGTACGGGAAAGTTCTCGCTTCAGAAACGGAACTTTGGCATCGTTTCTTGCTGCAAACATACTCTCCAGTATTACCCAAGCTGCCATAGATGTCTTGCATGACCGAATATGAGGTATAATGAACCTCTTGACAGAAAGAGAAATTACTGAAAGAGCTTGTGCATCTCTAGAGTCCCATCTTTTCTGCTTTGTTGTGGGAGCTCCTAGAACGGCTGCTCCAATCACCTATGCTGTATTTGTACCTCTACCCCTGCCTCCAGCTGTAGGAGTGACAAGTATAGGCATTGTATCTCGTCTTCCTTCATCTCCATTGACATAATCCCAAAGATTTCTGCCAACTAAGATATTGCGAGCCATGAAACTCCACAAGGAGTAGTTGGTGCCATCCAACTTATCCTCCTGTGTGAGAACCCCGAACACCTCATTTGAGTTGTTCTATGCCATTTTTGCCAGATAAACTCAGAAATACAGCAAACTGAACAAGTAAAATCCCGACCTGGGATGTAAGATGCACGAGTAAAATCTGCAAAGAAAAATATGCCCACAGTGACAAAAACTATCACAACCTGTCAAAGGCTCAAAATGCACCACAATGCTCTGCTCAATGCCCAAAAATCTGCAAATAGAATCTGCAAAAGGTGGCAAGAGTCTGCAATTTGACTCCTACTGAGTCCAAAATTGTTTGCAGACTTCCAACATGCCCTTTCACCCACAAAATTGCAACCCAAATGCAAAAGCCCCAATTTCTTGTGGGAAATTGCATACAAAAGAGGGCAAATGGTCTAAAAGCCCCAAATGTTGCACAAATTGCACTATGCCTGCAAAAGCCCCAAATTTCACTGTGATGTACGGAATAGCTACGAATGTACGGCTGTACGACGAATGTACGGATGTATGGAACAATCCATGCGACTTGTACGGACAGCAGCGCAGGAGCAGCGTACGGACGACGAGCTACTGTACAGGTTCCGTATAGTCGACTGACAATGGTACGGCTGCACAAGGATGGCGCACGAATCAATGGTACGGACAACATACATGCTAAGTACCTGCAGCACTTTACCTACGTACGAACGTGTTGCTTGCAGTACTAGCAGTATGGGCGATGTATAGAATAGTGGCGCAGATGTACGGGCTTGGGCAGGTACAGTACGAACAGCAAGAGCGTGAGCTTCGTGAATTGAAGCATGGGCTGTACGGCTGTAAGGGGCTGTTGAGCAGGGAGGTAGGTAGGAAGTTAGGAGTAGGAAGCTTGCGGGCTAGGAAGCAAAAGAGCAGAACCCTTGCTCTGATACCAAATGGTAGAAACAAGAGAGTGTGAGAGCAAGGGAGCTCAACGTAGTGCTTGCAATAGAAGAAGTGACTAATACAAGTAGTGGGATGGGTTTTGTCTAAGTGACAAAACCTTATCCTTCACTAACCGTAGTTAGTGAACTAACTGTGGTTAGGGGGAAAAACCTCTAGAAGAGGATATGCCAAGCATCACCTCGATGTGTCTATGTGGCTATGCGACCTCGTCACTCCCACGGACAGCCTGGAGCTGTCCTAGACAGCCAAGAGCTGCAGTCAACATGCAGCCCCCATCATGGTGATGGATGGCTGCTCAATGCATCTATATCTCTTCTTCACCTATGTTATCATGCTCTTCACCTATGCTATGCTACTGAAGGACAATGAAGGGTAACAGAGGGTGGAGTGGAGCATTGACCCTCAACCCCCTCTTTGTTCGACACTCTTCAACACCCTCTTTGGTCCACACCCCGGAGCATTGACCTTCAACACCTTCCACACTCGACTATTGCTTTGGTCCAATGCCAAGAAGCTCCAGTATGAACTCATGAGTTTCATAACTCAATGCCTTGGTAAAGATACCTGAAGCATTCTCTTTTGTCGGACGATACAAATGATTAATCTCTTTGGTGAAAATCTTTTGTCGAACAAAATGATATTGAACTTAAATATGCTTTGTTAGAGCATGAAGTATGGGGTTCTTAATGATGGCTATGCAACCCTGGTTGTCCCAGTGTAGGTAGTCGAATCATCCTTGCCGAAACCCATGCCATCTAGGATCCACCTGAGCCATACAGCTTGCATCACATGTCACAGTGAACAATATCCCGATACTCTTGTCTCTTTGAAGAGAGTGCAACCATGGGTTGCTTCTTGCTTAACCATGAGACACACCTACCTGCCAACCTAAAACGATACCTAGAAGTAGACCATTGGGTGTCTATACCTCCCTCCCAATATAAGTCACAAAAACCACTAAAAATACATCCTAAGTTATATCTAATACCATATTCTTGAGTACCCTTGACGTACCTAAGAACCCGTGTTGCAGCAAGGCGATGATTCTCACTTTGTTTCGTGGACTAACTCAACAACAAACTACATAACTGATATATTGAAGATGGGAAAGCACAAGGAGAGTACAAATGTGACCTTGGAAGACTCAAAATTCGAACCTGAGGATTGCTCACAGGGAGCATTGTTCCAGACTGAGAATTTCATGGAGAGATTTGTCAAATGGTCGTTACCACTTGGAGGGTGACATTGTGGACACCTTAACAAGTACGACTCAGCAGTTTCCACATGACATGGACCACGCCATCAAAGAGCAAATGTTGGAATTTGATCTATGAGTGTATGGACCAGACATAGAAGATGCCTACAATGTATTCTCCAGCGCTCTTCCCATGGAGTAGATGGAGCGCATTCTTTAAGGAGTGTCAAGTGGGCTGGGGCTCACACGTTGAGAGGGGTGTCAAAGAATTAGGCCCAACCAATGACAATATTTATGAAAATCAATTATCTAAAAATCAATATGCTCCAAACATACAGAATAAGCAAAAGTGCCTTAACCAAAGCTGTACACATCTTGATACTGTGCACTTTGCACCCAAAAGAAGATGCAAGTCAAACATTTGTATTGATGCCAAAGTCTGTATTCACAATTATCATATATAGATCAACATTGTGATGGCTAGACTTATGGAAAATAAACCATGATAGAACATGGACTTGACATAACGTGCTAAATAATGCTGCCATAAGTAGGATAATTCAACAAAAGGCTTCTAAACATACAGATGAGAGAAGCCAACAAACCTTAAAAGGTAGGTAAGCAGCTTTTCCAACTCCTCTTTCATTGAAAGTGTACCTTGATGCATAATTAATGGGAATCTTTCTCTCTGCTTCCTGCAAGGTGGAACTACTCATTTAAGCAATAAGAAATAAATCCAAGAAACAGCCACTAGTTGAAAAGAGTCATTTCAACATACTTTGAAAATGACCAACCTGCACATAGACAATGCCCAGCACCAAAAGAAAGAATGCAAGAATAATGGCAGCAAGGCCCGTGTAGTTCCCATCATTTAATGCTTGAACTACAGTTCTGCCAATTGACGCTGGCAAATATGACACAATGTTTGTGAATATCAAAAAAGAAGTTCCATTCCCAAGCTTTAATTCAGTGATCTGCTCCCCAATATATGTGGTGACAACAGCTCCAAGTGTCAATGCAGTAACAGAAGTTAGAACCCATTCAATACTGAAGTCATATGCATATGGTCGAATGTATAGTACTTGCCCAATCGCCTGCCCATGAAACAATTACAGATAAGCTTATCTCTCTCTCTCTCTCTCTCTCTCTCTCTCTCTCTCTCTCAGTTACACACATTCAGAACCGGGTTGGCACCCCGCGAGCTACGGGTGTGAAGCTCAGTATTCACAAAGAACATTGCCCGCAGATTTCAGTAGAGGGTTTCATTGATCCACCAAGGTACATACAGATCCACATCCGCTCCCAAATGGCGCGCAACGTAAAGATAATGTCCTGCAAGATGGCAACAAGGATAGCCGATGGAGTGATCTGCTGACCTACCATCACCTGGCTACACCGCGCGACCTATATGTTTCAAGCAGTGATGCCGGATACCGTCTCCAGGCATGCCCTCCCTCCGTGAGCCATGCAACCATCCCCCAAGTGAAGTCTCACTGTATCCACTGCGTGTGAGCCACAATCCTAAAGGCCGCCAGCCAAATCCTCTAAGCTGTAGGACATCTCCATAGGCAACGAGATATCGTCTTTAAAACTCAACAAAAGTAGCTTCCATCTACATGCATCTGCTCTAGCCAAACCTCCTACTCGACCCAATAGAGGCGCTCTCGAGGTTGTCCAAGCAGCTGCCTCCAACTGAAGACGACGGCCAATGCGAGTCATGTATGGGAAAAGGGCACCTCCTCTACCTTGCTCGAGTGCCCTCCTCTAGTTGGCCAGAACCACTCCTCCATATCCCGTTGCATATCAAGGAGGGGTCGGCCCTCCCAAAGCCACAGACCCCATCCTCTGGGGTTGATAGGATTGTGTCTGGATCAATGTGCCATCCCTTGCCTAAGCGTCCCACCACCCTGACCCCCTGCCACTCCAAACCATCTAGGACAGCCTCATCTAGACCATCCCTACCTATCTAAACTTGCAACAGCATGCCTCTAGTCCAACCCTGTAAAACCTGTGGTGAAAGGAAACAAGGGTCTCTCGAAAAAACCAAACCTTGAGAGGTACCCCTGTCCATGAGAACTGCCCATACCAACTGTGAGGGGTCCAAGAACTGCGTAGCCCTTCCCACCAAGAGGTGGGGATCGCTACGTCAATCTCTGTTATCCGTGTATCTGCCCCCTTCAAATGCGAAAGGGCACTTCTAAGGAGGGAGAGCTTTGAGGGCCTCCCAAAGCTCCTCATCTGTGAATGGGGCCTCCAATTGTCTGCTCAAGCTCTGCGGGACAACCGTTGGAACTTGCGTCTAAACTGCCTCTTGAGCTATCAGAGTCGCCGAAGACTCCTCTGACTGTAACAACTATCGATAAAAAGATGTGGTCATCTCAAGGATCTGAGATCCATGTGCATCTATGCATGCTCGTCCCTCAATTTCTGAAGCTGATTCCTAGCTGATTCGGGACCAAAGGTTTGGAAGAACTGTATGGTTATCACATCCCCATGCTGTACCCATCTGGTTTTGGAGGAGTGGTACGAGAACTCAGCCCGACGAGTCTCCGTGACCTGCAAGTCAAGCCGCACACTCTCGTACCTATAGTTGAGCCACTGGGAATCTTGGTCCTTCTCTCTAAGCCTCTCAATGGATGCCATATCCCCTCGCAATCCTCTCTCCCTCTGTTGAAGAGCATGCCTCCGCCGAAGGGCCTGGGACTGCAACTCCTGAATACTCCACTGAATCGTATCAACTACCCAGACGCCCAACTAAACATCTTGTTTGGTAGCAACTCTAAAGACTTCTAGCAAAAGTTTCTTGAGCAACGGAGTACTACTACTCTCATCAGCACCATCCTCAAGCACTCCAATGCATGTCCACTCTACCACATTCCTCACTAGCCATCCCCCAACCTCTCGCAACTAGCTTGCCCCGTAGCATGTTCATTGTTCACCACTACTGATATCAAACAAGCAGCCCTGAAGTAACATAATGGATGAGCCAAAGATCATGAGGGACTATATACTAAATACATTGCATATGGACTAAGTACGTAACCTCATTCTTGATAAAAAACATTTAAAAGTTTCCCCCACAGCTTGGACCCTTAATACCGATTTACAAGACAAGGGATCCCATGAACCCTTTGCACAGCTTGGACCCTGAATACCAATCCACAAAACAAGGGATCACATGAGCCTAAAAAATTACGAGACCATCATGATTGAGCATGTCATGTCCAAGATTTATGCCTCGGTACTCGACATGCATTTAGCCAATTCGCGGAGCACGAGGGACACAGAGCTGCCTGACAGGCAGACTTTCGTATTGATCAACAAGGCAAGGGATCCCATAAGCCTAAAAAACTACTGGACGATCATGATTGGGCATGTCATGTCCAAGATTTATGCCTCGCTACTTGACATGCATTAGCCATTCACGAAGCACGAGGGAGTCAAAGCTGCTTGATAGGCAGATCCTGGATCACATCCGTATATTGCAAGGTGTTATTGAGAGGAAGAGGGCATGACAACAGAGGGTTTACTCCTGCTTTGTGGGTTTTCGCAAGGCTTTCGACATAGTGCCACAGGTTCGCCTCATCAGACACGTACAAGATCTAGGATACAGTCAAGAAATTACTTGGGTAATCTTGATACTTTATGAGAGGGTATTGCCCTCGGTCACTAATCATGTTTGGCATCTACATAGATGAGCTTGAGACATTCATCAAGACACTGGGTGGTTCTTTAGCTAGATCCTTAGTTCAAACCGAAAGATGTGGTCTTACTCTCCGCTTCCATTGAGGGCCTCCAAATGACATCTGGATGCACTTCAGACCTTTTGTGAGACAAATGATTTAGGTCAACCCCAGTAAAACATGTCCGGGCTGGTCACGCATATAGAGCAATTTACTTTTGATGGGATGCCAATAGAGATTGTTGCATCCTATACATATCTAGTAGTGCTCCTCGATCTTCACCATGAGACCCGCTATACAGGACTTGCGTAGGCGCTGTACAAGATCGATTGAGTAGGGGCTATGCCACACTTGCCAGGTCAAGCACCAATGCTTCTACTCTCGTTTCTAAGATCCAACAACCAAATCTCTTCTCTTGGACTCTCTAGTCCACACAATTGGTACATATGGCAATCCTTGCTGGGGTCCAAGGCTCCAAGTTTTATTGCTCATACTTATGATATGCAAACATTCGGTCAGACACCTAATCCTCCTAGCTGAGTTTGGAGTTGATACCCTCCAGCTTGATGCAGCCGTCCAAATGATCACATACCTCCATCGAGTAAAAGAATTTTGCGAGTCTTGGACTTCACATGGACAAATTGCCATCTTTTCAATATAGCCTCGACATCCCATGTGTTCCACTCACTTATAATGAGGCAAACCACGACATTCGAGACGATCTTGTATAGCTCCAACACCTACACGACTTGGTTAGCACCTAGCGAGCTTCCAGTGAAGCTCAGCTTCTATAGAGCGCACTATCTACAGGTCTTAGAGAAGGGTTTCATTGACCTGCTTGACTACACTCGGATCCACCTCCTCTAGGCTTTGAGGTTCTCAACTGCGCAGTTTCTTGTTTATTCTCACAAACTACGAATTGAGACTCGATGAATTTTTTTCAGATGTCTTGTGTACTATGAGATCCGACGCCGTCACCATTGCCTATTCAAAGATGAATTCAGACCCCTCTTCAACCTCTTAGTCCAAATGGAATTGTCTTTGCAAACTAGAATCTCCTGGTTGCAATTCTGCTCTCTCTCATGCAAGACTATTTCATGCTCATGTAATGGGAGTTTCAGAACTCTCTCTAGGTTTCTTTTTTTCCTTTGAAGATGCCACTGGTACGGTCATGCCTCTTACATCATTCACCAAATAAGGGCTGCTTTGCATGGCATTACCTGCCCGAGTGCTCAACATTTTTGGCTCAGCCCCAAGGACCTACATGTGAGATTCAGCTGTGGAAGATGCACTTGGAAAGTTACCCTCATAGGTATATTTTTGCACTTCTCGATCCCAAAACCATGCCTAACAAGGATGTGGACTCGAATGCACTGAGCGCACTGAGCCCCCCCTGAGTAATCATGACGGCATAATTTGCATCTCAAATTGCTTACTTCTTGAGCAACCTTTTCCTTCTTGGCATCCTCAACTGCCAAGATTGAAGAAACACAAATTGCATTAATGCCTGTAGCCTACCACTTCTCATAGTGGCACCTGCACACTTTGACCTGCAGACCTATCATAGATGTACGGTACAAGAAACACTTGGTAGTCTGTCGTATAGACTTCAAGCTTTAGGAGAGAAATCTTCAACCTACACAAGGCACAATCAAAATTCAATATAGAATTAAATCACATGACGATCGAATCATGAATGAAAGATAGTACTCAATCACTATCAAATTTCAACATAAAAATTAAATCTGCAAGGCTGCAAGCATTGGCTACAGCCTACAACAGTGTACATACTACAGCCTAGTACTTACACGCTTCCAGATTAAGTCGTGTACAGCCTAGTACCTACAGTCTTGCGCCTTGGCGAATGCAAAGCATGGAGTCTAGAGTGATGCTCTGCAATGCTCACTGATGCAACGGAAGGACTATGCTGCATGCATATGTTAAAAAATGTGTTGATAAAAATGTGCTTTAAAAAAATATTTGCTACAAGTAGCAAACCCGTTTTATTGCAACTATGGTTTCTCATATGTTATGCATAAATAGGAGGATGCAAGGTCACGGTCCTCTTTGATAGGGGCAGTTAGAAGATCTTATCAATGATTACATCACAGCCAAGGTCAATTAAGTAACCAAGTAGTCTCTCCGCTCCACAGATATTTGGCATGCCCCACAACCAGTAAGCATCAAACTATTAGACTCAATGATCTACATGGGCTCGCACGTTTGAAGTTGTAGCTAGTCTTTGATGACCTAGAAAAAGGCTCCATCTTATCAGGAATGGTAGGATCTAATGGATGCCAACTTAGAAGGGACAGCATATGGTGGCACAGACCCCAAAAAAGCAAGCACAGCATTCATGTACCCAATACAGATCATCACAACGCTCCAGAAAATTCTGCATCTATTTCGGCTCTAGCAAAAGAGATGCCACGGGCATCTCTCAGCCCGTGGCCATCTGTCTAGCCCTTGGGCAGCCACAAGGGTCGCTGAAACCCCTACGGAGGTAGATTAGGTAAGCAGCCAATTTGTACGCCATGTGGACAGCCCAGCATGCTGCCATGTCGGTTACCACAGCTCCACAACTGTGGACAGCAATGTAGGGCTGCCATGCCGCTCCAGCCAATAGGTCTACACTGGAGCAACAGCAATAGGATCACGTTGGGGACCTGCCATGTCAGCAATTCATCCATTTGCGGATCCAATCAGCAATTTGGCAAACCCAATCATCCCCTTCACAAACCAAGTTGGATTGCTGTCTAGTCAGGTCAGAACTGGAGAAGAGGGCCTATAATAGCAGCCCTCCTCATTCTACTGCATCAGCAGTCTAGCCTTCAATCCTAGCAAGCTATGGCCAGCCATAACCAGCCCTAGATTCAGCCTATCATTGAGGACAGATAAGGTATATATGGCCCCTTTGATAAGGGATATAACATTGTATTCTTTGAGTTCTGGTGATTGCTAAGGCCACCTGTAACACTATGTAATAGTCTATTTGTGAGAAATCATGGACTTTAGGCATGCACATGGGTTGATTTCTCTTTCCAATTAGCATTCACGCTTGTGCACTTAGTAGGTAGCATGAGCATCATTCTCCGTTTCTCCCTCTCTGACTTCTCTTCCTTTCTCTCCATTTTGTGAAATTTGGCCCACCGGGGAGGGGTTAAAAGGGGGAGCCTTCCCCTCCATCAAGTTGCATTTGTCTGCTCGAGTTGAATTGGCTTCTCCTGGATTCAGAGGGGTATTCCTGTCAGATATTTGGGATGCCAGGTAGGGTTGGGCATCTCTCCAACACAACAGTTTACACCAGTATTGGAGAGTAGAAGGAAAAAGCTTCTCTTCTAGAACTCAGCCAAACTTGACCTTGCATCTAGAGTTGTGGTAGTGAACCGAGTTCTCTTGGCCATTGCCTGGTTTGTGTGTTCATGCTAGTCCCGGTCTAGAGAGTGCATCACTTAGCTCATTAGACCAATCAGAAATTTGTTATGAAGTGGACTCGATGGCACGGCAAATGTTGCAGCGAGGGTGGCCTGGGAGACCATTATTCTCCCTACATGTGAAGGGGGCCTTAATATCATTGACCCGGACTTGCAATGCAGGGCATTGCTTTGTAAGGTGGTGGTGAAGGGTCTCATGCCTGGGCGGGAACCT